>NC_051223.1:115000-205000 GCF_015220715.1 Pygocentrus nattereri | reverse complement strand
AACAACTGTGGCAGATCCATGTAGCCTAGTTATATAAAGGTATTTTTGATTTCTGCTTTATGTATTATGTATAATTGTCTCATATCTTTGTGACTATGAAGTCCTCCCTCAGAATTTAGTGATAATGCTCTCTATTAGCTTTTTGTTCTGTAATGTGAAAAATCTTCTTCTAGTGGATGACTCCATCACCCAGTCTCTGAAAGCAGCATTCGGTGGGGGAAGCAATACAAAGAATCTGGTGGATCCTTTTGTTGAAGTTTGGTTTGCTGGTAAAAAGGTACGCCTTCAGTTCAGTGGTCATTTTCCACATGTGAAAAATCTCTGGTTATTGTGTATCTACGATCTTTGTTTTTTTCACCTCTCTTTAGCTGAGCACAAAAATAATTGAGAAGAATGCAAACCCTGAATGGAATCAATTGCTTAATCTGCAAGTTAAGGTAATGTGTGACTTCGGTTAACACTGCTTTACAGGTCTGTGTAAAAGGGACGTTCCTGTGAGGAGACTGCATGTAAGATCATTTGTTTACATAAGGAAGAGGAAAAACAAATGTGTTAAAATGAATTAAAAAACAGAAGTTTCCAGAACTGTAGTAAAAAAGTGATTAAAGTGAGTCCTAACAACCACCTGCAAGACTAGGGAGACCACCAAATCTGTTACCATTAGATAAGCAATACTAAAACCCTTCATACTTAAAAAATTCAAGCTCCACTTCAGGTCTGAAAAATTCCACAAGTGTTTCTTTGCGCCCTTTCACTGTGAGAAGCTCAACACTATGAATTTGGAAGGATGTGTAGCTGTCAAGGTGGTACTTAGGAGGATGTGTAGGGAAAACAAACAAATAAAGAGAGAAAGAAACTGCTGGTGTTTTCATGGGCCACCTCAGAATTAGTTTAGGATTTCTTGGATTCACTCCCTAAGACTGAATTTTGGAGGTGTGGAAAAAAATCCATGCAGATTTCTTTGAAAACCCCTAAAGCAACTCTTTAAGTAAATTAAGGGTAGGCTCTAATTTTTCCACAGTGTTATTTCTGTCACATATAAATAGCTGAACCCACATATTTTCCTCTTTCCATAGTTTCCATCCATGTGTGAACGGATCAAACTGACAGTGTTTGATTGGTGAGTTGATTTGAGACCTTTAATATTACGTTATTACTAAGATCGATGTCAGGGTCCTATATAAACTTTGTTTATGACCAATAGAAATAGAAATGGTCCAAAATTAATTTTTAACAATCTATTTACATTCATGTACAATCAAGTTTAGAATGTTTTTTTCTGTCTCATCTGAAGTTACCAATTTGGAGACTGAAGGGCTTGTAGTGCCTTTGGCTTGTAGTGGAGATAGGAAAATGAAGCTCAGTGTAATCTTTCTTTGGGATTCTGTCGTAACCTAATCCTCCACGGCTGTGTAATGGTGGAGTTTGAGCTGGTCATAGTTAATGTTAGAGCTGGGTGGATCCCAGCAGGCTGTATGAGTCAGTGCACTGCACCATCCCTCCTACCACAGAGCATTCCTCTGCTAAAGGCTGCCAGAGTCCACTGAGAGAACTGTGGAAAATCTGAGGAGATCCACAGCCTGCACTGTGGCTGCTTCACATGTTGACACATTTAAGCACCAATGTGTCTCAATCCCTTCCTCCTACTTTAGGGATCGTCTGACAAGGAATGATGCCATCAGCACCATGTACTTGGATCTGGACAAAATAGCGTCCTCTGGTGATGAAGTTGAAGGTATGAACTACTAGCTGAAGGCAACGTGAATTGTCACTACTCTATGTGCTGTATGTCAAGGGTGGGCGATATGACATCAATATGTTACAATAATTGATGACATTTTTACAACATACAACATTTAATCACAAAGTTTAGTTTTGCTAACAAGTTGGAACAAAGACAGTACACCAGCCTCAAGTTTTAGCTGCATTTTCACAGTACCCACGAAATGTCCACGCTCCTGTTAAGGCTTAGACGGAAATGTGAATGATTTTCAAAACCAGAAAAATGTGTGTTTAAATGCAGTTTTTCTATTGTTGCAGTCATGATCATACATGCAAGTTGCAGTTGTGCTGTCTGTTTTATTTCATCATGGCCTTTGTGTGCATTGTTTTCAAAGCAGGGGGTCCTCACTCTGCTTCTTCACCCCTCTTTGTCCGCTAGCTGCCCAACAATAGTCATGACAATTTACACAGAGAGCCAATAGTGTCCTAGTTCAGGATTTCTCAACCTGTGGGCCACGGACCACCAGTGGGCTGTTAAGTGCTCTCTAGTGGTCTGCAGGCCTGAACTCGGGGGGAGAGGCAGTAGTTTCTAGGGGGGGCGGTAGAGACGTATAAACAAAAACCCCACAGTTGCTAATTAGACATCATCAGTTTGAGGCAGTGCAGTTAGCGAGGCACTGATAGGTTCCTCACGGCGTTTCTTCTACCTTTCTCGGTTCTGACCTGTCAAACTTTTTCTTTAGTTCAGCTAAACCCGCGGGTCTCAGTCCGCTTCCAGACGAGCCCTGTTCAGTTCACTGCTGGTGAGATGCCTTTTATGAGGAAACAAGGGAATTCATCAGTACAGCTGACTTCCTCTTCTTCTAGCAGCCCGTCAGCGCTGTACCGTCAGTATAATCTGACTTTTAACGTCTGACTTATTGCTCTAAAGTCGTTCCTGCGGCTCGAGCTTCAGCTGATAAAAACGACAGACGAGACATAAAATAATAGCGAAGATCTGTGTTTGATTTCTGGCCGAGCTTCAGCGACCTGAGTAGTTAAACCCAACTTGATGAACTAATGATAAAGAAGCAGATGTCAGGGCAGGTTCATTGTTACTGTAGATTGTAGTGATTGACGCTGATCCAGAAGCGTGAGTGGAGTGAGGTTGATTTCAAATGAGGTGCAAAGACTTGAAATCACATAGAGGCGCTAACAGAAATTAGCATTATAGTCAGGGTTTGGTGGAACCACTGCTATGTTGTGATATGTTTGTTATTATATGCAACAAAAATGTTAAAAAGTTAATGAAATGGCTGCAGTATAAACTGAACATTCTCCTCATTCATCCATTATTCTCATTCATTTCTTGGTTGAATAATTTGTTTAGCTCAAATATTATAAAAATATAGTTGTTCATTTTATGCCACGCTACTTTGGCTACTTAGCTGTCTTGGTATCTAGTTAGCTGACTTGAAAAGATGCTGCACTGTGTTTCACAACCGTACAACATAATATTACATAGATTCATGTGTAGAGTCGAGAAAATTTTCAAAATGTCTCTTGAAAATTTGATGCATTAGCATTTATTAGATGCATTAGCATTTATTAGAGTTTAATAGTTTAAAAGTAGTTGGGTAATATAGTCATATAGTGCCATTGCACAGTTGTCTACAATTACACATAATCATGCAGGATATTACAATGCATAGAAGTGAAAATATACATAAAGATGTAAATAGGCTAGTAAAAGCTAATTGTATTAGCTTCCTTACTAGCAAATGTAACCTTACGAACTCTGTACAAAATAACATGCTATTCCATTCAAAAGCACCCATTGGTGAAGTTATTGCTTACTGACTTTCACCTAGAAGAGTAAATAATGTGCTAAAGTGTCAGTAGCTTCAAAGATGTAAGGAGCACAGTTCCAGCTTTCAAGTGCCGTAGTACTGTCATACTGTCATGTTGCCCCACCCCCAGCGTACAGTACTGTGCAAGTCTTTGACAGCCATGAAAACTGTTTAAAAGTATTCATCTTAGCAGGAACATTAGAATAATATGAGAAAAATATAAAAATGACATGAAAAAAATGAAGTTTTGGTCCCTAATGGCTTTCTAATGAGGTCCTTTATAGTTTTGTTCAGCTCCATCAGCAGCACACCTGATTTGGTTGAATGAAGAATCGATCAGGTAAACTAGATTATGGTACCTGTAAATGCTGGACCTCAAGTAGAACCTTGGAAATGGTGAGCCTAACTCCTGACAGACACCAAATTGCAACGCATTCTTTTTGAACAATGAGTGTTTGAACAAGTAAATGCTTACTGCGCAGATAAAGAGCTTTCCATATCACTGTCAGATGACTAAGACTTCACACAGTACTGTATGTATTTAATTCCCTTTCTGGAGTTTTCTCTTTTTTTAAGAGACCGATTAAATATGTCAGAGTAGAATACTTTGTATAAAAATTAATCACCTATTTCTTTTTCCCTTTTTTCTGCTGTACCAGAGGAATATCCAGGAAATGGGAATGGGTTTTCAGGAATTAAAGGTTAACTAGATTCACCTGCTTACTGTATCTCTGCAACCCTTTTAGTACTGCCTGTAATACTACACATATAATAGAAGACTATTTTTTCACTGAATGGACAAAGTAGAAATTTCTTTTACTAGTAGTTGATTATTGTGTTTGGTTTTTATTGGTTAATTACATGTTTGAACACCATGGTAGCTAAATGATTTGAGTAAAGTCTGCTCTACTTGGACGGTTGCAGTTATACTCTTTATTTTGCCCTCCAGCATGCAAGCATGTTACCTGTAACACTGGCTTTAAAAAATATGTCTGATGTGTTGTGACATGATGAATAACTTTTAACATTACATGTTTTTTTCCATATCTTCCATTTGTCAGACTAGCATAATAATGTCCATGTCTTACATGCTCTTTTTTTAAGACACTTACAATAATATAATATAATATAATATAATATAATATAATATAATATAATCATCAATGTGTTGTTCTAACACCTCTGCACTGTAAAATAACCTGAGAGAAACACTATACGTGTTGCTATATTGCTATTCAGTGTGTCATATATCAGATTAGTAATGAAGTTCTTGGTTGAAAAGGCCCATATCCTACATATCCAGAGGGCCACATATACAGGTTGAGGGGCAGAGCCAGAATGGCTCAAGGAGATCATGAGGGGTGTCCTATGATTTTCAACTACCGGGATGTTCCAAAAAGATCTAGGAGGATGGTCCTGTGATTCTCAGCTACTGCGTCGTAAGATCGACTCATTTGATTGTCAATAATTTACAACAGAAATGAATAATAATTGAGTTGGCTCCTGCATTAACCTAAAAAAGCGGACTTGTGGGTGAATGCCATAGTACAACTTCACCGTGAACGGGTGTAGGCTGAACAGATGGACATGTGCAAATGTTTTGGAGGGGTCACAAACATCACAGACAAATGTATAATAATGTCACAAAAAAAGTAAATTTAAAACGTTGGACTGTATGAAAAGGAGAGTGGTCATCTTTTGAAAAAATAAGGAAAATGAGATTTTCCATGATAAAGGCCCTTTAAATAGTTGATCAGCTAACATGATCACATTGGATACTCTTCAGTCAACTAACAACCAGAAATATAAATCTCTGAAGCTTTAATAAATCTCTGTACATAACAGTTAAATTAAATTACACAGTGCCCTCAACAGTGCTTGACATAGTTTCACTAACATTTGGTCCTGAGTTATTGAATTCTGTCCTCTGGAATGCATTAACTCGGCTAACCTATCATCTGACTCCATTGTGAGAAGGCTCATGGGATTAAACACAGTCTCTTCCTCGCAGGAGAAGCAGGAGACTCGGAAGTTGGCTTTCTGCCTGTGTTTGGGCCTAGCTACATTAATCTCTATGGCAGCCCAAGGGAGTTCTCTGGCTTACCTGACCCTTATGAAGACCTTAACTATGGAAAGGCAAGCCTGCAGTGTCTTAAAGTTTCCTGTTTATGAGAATGTATTTGGAAGTGACAGTCAATTTTTACTATTAATATTTTAACCTTAAAAATGACCATGTTGAAACAGACTTTAATAAGCAGTGTTTTAAACTCTGTATGTAAAATGTTCTTATTTTATCTGCACTGCTTGTTCTGCGTTTCTCACAGGGAGAAGGAGCAGCCTACAGAGGGAGAGTTCTCATCGAGCTGTCTACAAAACTCGAGGGCAAGGCAGACACGGATGTGGATGTGATATCAAATGATGACATCTTGGTTGCTCAGGTAGCAAACCTGGCATTTATGAATCAATTAAAGGTCTAGACCAAGGGTCCCCAACCCAGCCCACACGCCCATGGCCCACAAAGTTTTACCAACCGGATCATTTACAACGCATAGAAATATAATACATTAATCAAAAGATTGTCAGTTTGGCTTGATGTAATAACATAATGCAATACAGTAAACAGGATCTTTCTTTTTGAATGATGGCTGTGTGTAACCATTAATCCATGAGGGATGAGTTCCATACAAATGAAAAAAGAATCGCTGTGACTAATAAATGAGCTCAGCCTAAATATGTTCTATTTTTACAAATAATTAGTCATATTTAAAAAAAAACATTTAATTAAATTTCTATATACTGTGAACAAAAAAAAATGGCTGCGACCCTCTAGCAGTACCTCTGTGGCCCACTGGGGGCTGTGGGGGGCTGTTTCTTTTATTTTTCTCCGTGTTTGTGTAGTAAAATTTAAACACTTTTCATATTTTCATAACTATTTTCCAACCTGTCTTCTACCCCTAGAATTAAATCTAAATCCCCCAATTGTGATTTTTAAAGGGCCTGTATTCTACACCTCTTGCATTTTTTTCTTCACTTAGAACTTATATGTGTTTTTATCCACTAAAAACAATGAGCAGTATTTAATTTTACATCTTTTCCTCCGTTTATTTGTTAAACTAAACAAGCTGTTTTTTTCTTTGCCTGTATATATAAATGACCTTTGGCTGCCCTGTGTTGTCCCTCATTCCAAAGGTAGTCTGAGCTCGAACACACCTTATAACTGCAGTGTAAATTCTTCCTACAGCAGGTTATATGCATTGGTTTTCATGACATCATAAAAACAGTTTTTAAAAGCAGCTTAGCATAGTTTACATACTACCTCTTTATTTAAAAAAGTGAGAAATAAGCAATTTTTCAGAGATCTGGACCCTTTAAGACTGATATCATCTAAGTGGACCTCTGAATGTCTGTTTGCTTCCCAGCATCCAGGAACATCACAACAATTGATCTTTTTTCCAGTAACTCAGCTACAGTTGGCCCACAGTAACAACACACTTTGTCATGTCAGTGTGAATAGACTGGCAGACTTGCCAGAGACTAAATGGGCAGTGATGTATAAATGTGCAGTGCTTATAGTTGGGACATCACAGCATGTTGTTCTTAGAGTTTTGATTCTATATGTGGAGTATATAGAGGGAATAGTACATTCACATATTTTATATTTAAAAGCCAATGAAAATCTATATGGTTACCTTTTTAAGCATGTTTTCTTATGTTTTCTTGGCATTTTGTTTTGCATGTCATACATTTCTTTTGTCTCAATACAGAAATACCAGCGCAAGAGGAAGTACTGTTTGAGTGCTGTGTTCCACAGCGCCACCATGATAAAGGAGCCCGGTGAGCCCATTCAGTTTGAAGTTAGTATCGGGAATTATGGCAACAAGCTGGACTCCACGTGTAAACCCCTGGCTTCAACCACACAGTACAGCTGTGCTGTGTTTGATGGTGAGGCTCAAAAGGCATCCGACTGGTTTCTGACTAAAACTTTCTCAACTTAACTTTATTTATATATTACCTTATTAAACGTCAAGTATTAAAGGTCCGTCTTTCTTGGTTTTGACTTCACATTGTTTAAATGTTTAAATGAGACATCTAAGTGAAATACACTATATTGCCAAAGATATTCGGTCGTCTGGCTTCACACACATATGAACTTAAATAATATCCCATTTTTAACCCATAGAGTTTAATATGATGTTGGCTTTCCACAAGGGTTAGGAGTGTTTATAGGAATTTTTGACCGTTCTTCCAGAAGCACATTTGTGAGGTCAGACACTGATGTTGGACGAGAAGGCCTGGCTCACAGTCTCCGCTCTAATTCATCCCAAAGGTGTTCTGTGGGGTTGAGGTCAGGACTCTGTGCAGGCCAGTCAAGTTCTTCCACACCAAACTGGCTCATCCGTGTCTTTATGGACCTGCTTTGTGCACTGGTGTGCAGTCATGGTGGAACAAGAAGGGGCCGTCCCCAAACTGTTCCCACAAAGTTGGGAGCGTGAAATTGTCCAAAATCTCTTGGTGCTGAAGCTTTAAGAGTTCCTTTCACTGGAACTAAGGGGCCGAGCCCAACTCCTGAAAAACAACCCCACACCATGATCCCCCCTCCACCAAACTTTACACTCGGCACAATGCAGTCAGACAAGTACCGTCTCCTGGCAACCGCCAAACCCAGACTCGTCCATCGGATTTCCAGATGGAGAAGCGTGATTGGTCACTCCAGAGAACACGTCTCCACTGCTCTAGAGTCCAGTGGCGGCGCTTTACTCCACTGCATTCCACGCTTTGCATTGCGCTTGGTGATGTAAGGCTTGGATGCAACTGCTCGGCCATGGAAACCCATTTCATGAAGCTCTCTATGCTGTTCTTGAGCTGATCTGAAGGCCAGATGGAGTTTGGAGGTCTGTAGTGATGGACTCAGAAAGTTGGTGACCTGGACTTGCTGCACAGGTGGCGTCCGATCACGGTACCACGCTGGAACTCACTGAGCTCCTGAGAGCGACCCATTCTTTCACTAATGTCTGTAGAAGCAGTCTGCAGGCCGAGGGGCTCGGCTTTATACACCTGTGGCCATGGAAGTGATTGGAACACCTGAATTCAATGATTAAATGGGTGAGGGAATACTTTTGGAAATATAGTGTTTATTCACTATTGTGCAAAAAGCCTTCAAAGTTTTTTTTTTTACTTTTTTTGCACAATTTGAAAACTACTAGCATTGTATAGCATTGTAATAAAATGTCATGGTGGAAAGATTTAAAATTAAAAATTGCTTTGGAAAAAAAAGTACATGTTGTAACCTCATTACAACTTCCATTAGAAGCTAATAATGTCTTGAAGATGTCATGAAGAGGAAAGTGATGTTACCTTTAATTTAGGGCAAAATGTTTACCCTTCCAGCCCTAAAAAGAAGTCAAAATGAAGCTTCTTAATCTTCCTTCCTACCAGTATTAGGTGCACTCTGTCCACATTGGAAAATGGTAACATGTAATGTGAAACAACAATAGTGCCAAGGGTGAGCTTTTCCAGTTTCACGACTAAGAATACCCCCTGCTGATGTTTCTGGAAGATGGGTGTATGCACGAGGGCTGTTTGACTTTTTTCTTTTTGTGCTAGCTGGCAAATTCAAAAGGGAACCACAAAGCTAATGCTACCGCTAAAATCCCAGTTTTACGTCTATATTTATTATCGTCTGCTTTTCTTTATGATTGGTTGTTTGGTGATCAGCGTGAAGCATTCTAGGTATTGTAGTGAGACAACATTGACAGACAAAAACACAAAATATGTTTGCCAGGTTTTCATTCTAACCATAGTACTAAGACAGCGATGGTTTGCGTTGTGAATGAGGCTGAATGTTGTAAATCCTTCTCTTCTGGTTTTATTAGATCTTAGTGCAACGTTTCATTCATCAGGCTACCTGTATCAGTCAGAAATCATTTCAAAGTTCTGTTACTAGTTTTTAAGGCCCTAAATGACGTAGCACCCACTTACATTACAGAGTGTCTGCTTGTGTTCCAACATGTGATCTTTACATTACATGACAAATAGTAAATTATTTGCCAGTTTAAATGAAGAGTTCCCCCTGAAACAGTGGGTTTTTTTAAAAATGGGTTACAAAGAAATGTTTTCATGTTTAATAATTGTTACGGTATTGGAATTAATTAACATTAATTGGTAGATTGTTCCGGTTCTGAATGCAAATGCCTTTAGTGACTCTTCAGTTTGATGTTATAGGTAATCACTACTACTACTTGCCCTGGGCTGACACCAAGCCTGTTGTGGCCATTACGTCATATTGGGAGGATATCAGTCATCGCCTATACTCCGTTAACATCATTATCTACATTGCAAACCGGTTGGTAAGTCCATCGCCTTTTGGATATTTAAATAACTTCATTCTGTCTGTATAAAGCTGCAATTTAATTTAAACCATATCTTGTATATCCTGGCACTATTTTCAGCAAGCCAACATCACTGAGTTGAAGACGGCAGTGCAGGCGAAAGCACCAGACACAACAGTGATAGAAATTTGGCACAAGCTTATTAGCCAGCTGATAGACGACATCAACAGGTAAACGAATTTTAACTTCACTCATTTATTTGACGTTATTACACTTTTGTGGTAGCCGGGTTTAAAAATGTAAGGGTGATTTAACCTGGACTGCAGAAAGAGGAAGGTTTGTCAGGACGTCAGTGTAATGCTTTGTCCATGTTACAAAATGATCCAATGCATCATAATCTCAAGCTACATTAGGAATTGTTTCCTGTTATGGAAATTTTGCAGTATGTGTAGTACTGTACACAAGTCAGCCCACTTCTTGTTTATCTGATTTCCAACCAAAATGGCCATTAAATACAAATCATGTAGAGAGTAGAGAATATATATGTACTGAAAAATTGTCCAGAGGTCTTTAACACAAATCATATGATAATATATCTGATTCCAATTTATTTAATATTTTTACTTTGTAGATTACCTACAGATACTAATATTATTAACAAGCTTTCTATTGCCTAGTTGATTATCAACAACATGAGTGTAAGCAACAACATTATGATTAGGGTGGAGCTTAATTTAACATATTCAGTTTCATTTTCATTTGTAATTAATAGATAGTTGAACTTTTTAACGCATAATACATCACATGTACACACATGCGCACACACACACACACACACACACACACACACACACATAGTATACAACCCCAAATACAAAAAAATTTGAGATGCTGTGTAAAATGTAAATAAATCTAAATAACAACAAATTCATAGGGTTAGGTGAATTCATATTTCAAAATTTCATAGACCCATGTTTTATTCACAATCCATGCTGTTGTAATGGATGCAGTATGTGGTTTAGCATCGTCTTGCTGAAATATACAAGGCCTTGGATCTGGATAGGAACATCTGTTGTTCTAAAACCTCTGTATACTGTTCAGCATGGATTGTGCCTTTCCAGATGTGTGAGGCACTAATGCATCCCCTGACCATCAGAGATGCAGGCTTTTGAACTGTGTGCTGATAACAAACTGTAAGGTCCCTCTCCTCAGCAGGACACGGCATCTTTGGTTTCCACAGAACAGTTTTCCATTTCGCTTCAGTCCATTTTAAATGCGCTTTGGCCTGGAGAAGAAGGCGGCATTTTGAATCGTGTTGATATATGGCTTCTGCTTTGCATAATACAGCTTTAACTTGCATTTGAGGATTGCATGGTGAACTGTGTTCACAGACAAGGAAAAGTGTTCCTGAGACCACGCAGTGATTTCCAGTACAGAATCATGCCTGTTTTCACTGCAGTGCTGCCTGAGGGCCTGAAGATGATGAACATCCAATATTGACCGTTGACCTTGCGTACAGGGATTTCTCTGGATCTCTCGATTATATTATTTACCGTAGATGGTGGTATATCCAAAATCAGTTTTACATTGAGTAACATTTTTCTAAAATTATTCCATAATATGTAGACACAGGTTTTCGCAGATTGGTGAAACTGCCCATCTTTTCATCTGGAAGACTGTGCCTCTATAAAATGCCCTTTTTATACCCAGTCATGTGAGTTTCACATTGCTCCTCCAGCTGGTTTTAATAAGTATCCCTTACTTTTCCAGCCTTTTGTTGCCCTTTCCCAACTTCTTTGAGATGCGTTGCAGAAAATTAAATTTTAAATGAGTTAATGTTTTTTATGGAATGATGAAATGTTTCACTCACTGGTCCCACAATCCCCTGAGCATGAGTTCAGTATAACATGATGCCAAGCTCACTTACATGTCCACTACTGAGGAGATTAGAAATTTGATATTCCAGTAAATAATTGCCTGTTTTATATTTTGTAAAACTCCACCGTCAGTTATAGATTGCCAGAGCTAGAGACCGAGCCAAATCTTACAGCGCTGGACATCCAGATCAAGAAGCTGCGGGACAAAGCACTGAAGAGCATTCGGGGTGCAGCTGAGAACTTGCTCCAGGATGGCGCTGACATTAAGGAGGGCATGGACGTCATCGACAGCTGGCTGGACAAACTCAACCAACTGGCTGAGGAGGTTAATAATTACATCTCTTATAGAACTTTTTAAAATATCTGTTATATTTTTACTTTCTTCTCGACATTTATACAGTTATATACAAAAGTTTGGGCACCCGAAGTCAAATGAAATGATTTGTTGATTTTCATAATAAAAAAGGACACGTCGTTTGCTGAGGACACACTTCTGCACTCTGTGCTGGAAAAATACATTAAGCATAAACTGCGGATGCACATTTCATATATTTTTTCTAATATGTTAAACTCTGCAAATAAAAAGAAATTGTGCGCTAAATTTGCAGAAAAATTCAAGCGGTGATTATTTAATTATTTGTTTGTTTATTGACTAAATGCATTACAGTTTATACTGAACTGAAGAACAATTCATATTTTTTTGTTTTCCATTGTTCTCCATGTTTTTTTTTAAAATGGCACTTTTCATTGAAATGATAAACAGAACAATGAAAATATTCCAGCATTACTAACAATACAGTCGTTCCCTTCACTTACACTGGAGGTTTTTTTTGCTCGAGTTTCACATCATTTCAATGCTATATTTCAATAAGACCACCCGAAACTGTTATTTAATTTTGTAATTTTGCAGAAAAAAACAAGAAATTACACGATTAAAGCCAATTGTGACTATCTCGGACAGAGAATCAGAGTCAAGCTTTTATTGGCCAGGTATGCTACGCATACGAGGATTGAAAACTGAGGCTAGGTGCTTCCCCTCCGGTATAATTCAGCTCATATCTGCCACACACCGCTGGCACTGCCACATGAACAATCAGACATGTATTCGCATATATATATATATATCTCGCTGATGTCAGAACAAAACCTCGTATTTTTCAGTTTTTGACGTAATTTGAAAATGCCTGTTGCTGTTTACACTGTGTGTAAATTTCATGATGAATGGACTAAAAGTGACTTGTAAAATTGACTTACATTAAAAATAAAGTAGGTTTTTTCCTTCTTCTGTAACGTTACCATTTTGGAGATATAAGCTTTTTTCTAACATATATAAAATATATATATATACACACACAGCTATACAAGTGATGTTTTGCGTGATATGTGTCAGTAAACTGGCTAACTTTGCTTTAAAGCAGTGCATCAAAGCTTGGTTCTTGTTCCAAAAACACGTGACCACTGCTGTCCAAAGCTTTGCTCAGCCCATAGCCACGTGACTAAGCCCAAGAATATGTGGGACAATGTTATATGTGATTAGGTTTGTCTCCTCAATCAATAATCAAATGGATTAGACATATAATCAATGATCAGATTTCAGACCATATTCTATGTGCATTTTAGCGTAGTGAGCTCCCTGAACCTACATCAGGTAACAGGGAAATCCACAGGACAACAGTGAAAAGAAAGGAGGCCAGTAAAACCTGCAAATATTCAGCTTGCTGCTCTAATTCTACATTACACTGTATGTGGTAACGCATGAATGTGTACTAGACTGTTTTCTTTTTTGTATAATCATACAAATTATTCATATTTCACATCTCTTCTATGTTCTATGCGGGTGTCCACAGCCTCAGAACAGCATGCCTGATGTCATTATCTGGATGTTAAGAGGAGAGAAGAGGCTGGCCTACTGCCGTGTGCCGGCGCACCAGGTTCTGTACTCACCCTACAGCGAGCAGGCCTGTGGGCAGTACTGTGGAAAAATTCAGACCATCTTTCTGCAGGTATTATTTTCATTATATTATATATATTCAATACTGCCAAAGTCAGATCGTTGTAAAGGGTTTTATTTATTATTTATGTATATATTGAAAAATTATTTTTAAGAGATCTGAAAAAAGTCTGTAATGAAACATCATAACTGTTACTTGATAGGAGCCACAGTCAGTAACATTAACAATACAGTGTGGCAGCATCTGCTTGGGATGGACATTTAAGTCAAATTTGATATTTGAATTTGTGTAGCATTATTCAAAAACATCCAACAATACCCCCCACGAAAGTAAATATATAAACAGGAAAATGTTAGAGGCTTTTAAGGCTGCAAGTTATCCCACACTGGTTTTTTCATTTTGACCCTTGGGTGGCTGTAGAAAGTCGTTCTACGCCACTTTTTTGGATTAAATAGATAAGAAGCTCTGAGCAAAACATACGATGCTGGCTCTTCACTGCCATCTGGTGGAGCATAGAGTTCCAGCATCTCTTGGTTTTTAAAGTTTGGAAACATTGTGAGTGGAGCCCTTATTTTTCATCTTTCTTTTTTTTCTACTTCTGATTCATCCCTACAAGACTACTGTAACTGAGGGAGCTCTGGGTTCAGGTTTTTTGAAATTATTACTTATTGGACTTGTAAAAATTGTGGCTGTGCAACGTCATAATGGTTCACAGATCACAGATCCACTTGTCAGTAATCATTTAAATTACAGTTTAAGTTAAATGTTCACACAGTACCCCATGGACAAACACAAGGGCTCCAAAATTCCTGCCCAAATCCGGGTGAATATGTGGCTGGGATTATCAACACTTGAACAGAAGTTCAATGCTTTTGCTGAGGGAACATTCAACGTGTATGCAGAACTGGTAAATTCCTTTTTGTAATTTTTAAGACTTTTGTTTAGCCAGAAATTACTTGTAATGAATTGGAAAAGACTTGGCATTCTCTTCTTGACAGTATGAGAACCAGGCAAAAGTGCTGGGGAAGTGGGGCACCACAGGTCTATTGAATCATCCTAAATTCTCTGACGTGACTGGCGAAGTAAAGCTGAAGCAGGAGTATTTCATTCCTCCTGGTGGCTGGCAGTGGGAAGGAGACTGGGTGGTGGATCCAGAAAAAAGGTAAGTAGGTTTTCTGGATTAGAAGTGTACAAATTTATGGCATAAACCTTTGAATAGGACCGTTGTCCTGACTACAGCTGTATTGTGCTCTGTCTGTGTGGTGGGGGTTAGTTTGTTAACAGAGGCTGATGCGGGACACAGCGAGTTTTTGGACGAGGTGTATGAGAATCAGATTCGTTTTCCTGGAGGAGAGTGGAAGGGCGCCCCAGAGCCTTATACAGACGTGGTGAGAATATATGCTTCACTATAAACCTGCCACATATTCTAGTGTAACAGTACATGAACCTGTATACAGCCAGTGGTTTTCAACTTATGGACCATAGCCTCCCTAGTGGGCCTTGTAGGGCCTGTAGGGCTGTGGCTGTCAGTGGTTTTTGTCCATTATAATATATACATTTAAACAAATGTCATTTTAAATATGACAGTTTTTATTTTGATAATTATTTGTAAAAACACTATGTACAAGATGATGTCATGATAATTTAAGACATTTTCACAATGCACAATATTCATTACAATATTTAGTTTTTTTCTTCCAAATTTAGTAAGTGGCACATGTTAAAGTAAGAAAGTAAGAAAATTATTATTATTAATAATAATAATAATAATAAACTTCTTTAAGCTCCACTAACTTGAATTCAACAGGCCCATATTATGCTTAGTTTATAATGAACTGTGAAGTACTGACGATATCCACAACATGCTCAGAAAAGTATACTTTGACCAGATTTATCATGATTTCACCACGATGGTGGACATTTGAATGGGTTACTAGATGCAAAAGGTTTGGAATCCCAGGTATAAGCAGTCACTTAAGACCAGAAGAGGCTCCACCAGTATGTTGTTTAATATCAAATATCTGGCTAATGAAAAATGTCACCACTGCTGCATCTGTTATAAAAGTTTCTGCTGTGCTCCAACAGTGGTACTGCAGTCTCTAGAGTCTCTAGAGCATGAATTTTAGTTTTTTCCCTCGCTGGTTGCTGAATGCAGAAGGAAGCCAGATATCTATAGATGCTGAATAACACATCTGTATTTATTAGGATTTTGTTATTATAGTAGAGGGGATTCCCAATGGTGGTGTATGGTGTATGGTGTACAGCAAACACATGCTGGGTATTGTAGTAAGAGATTGCTCAGTGATAACACAAGAAACATACAAAATTGTGAATTCTGTCACACTGATGAGGCTAAATAATGTGATGCTGCGCTACAGAACACTGCAGAACCTGACTAATAACATTTTTTATTGCTAAATGCAGAAATTGCCCTGTTGTGCTGTGAAGTAACTATCAGTTAAATAAGACGTTATTTCAGGGATCATCATTATTATATCAACTGGTTCTTGCAGAATGGAGAAAAAGCCCGTCAACCAGAAGAGTTTGAGTGCCCTCCGGGATGGCAGTGGGTGGATGAGTGGACCTTTGATGACAAACGTGCCGTGGATGAGAGAGGTTGGCTTCCTTACATCCAAAGTAACAACCAAGATGTAAAAGAAAAAGGAAAAGCAGTAGCAAGCTGCTGATTTCTCTTCATAATCTGGCTGAGCAGACAGAATTTTTTATGTGAATGGATTAATCACTGTGAATTTTGAATCAAGGTTGGGAGTATGGTGTTACCATTCCTCCTGATGATAAGCCTAAGTCATGGGTGGCAGCTGAGAAGATGTACCATGTCCACCGTCGCAGGAGAAAGATCCGAAGGCGCAAAAAGGTGGCTGGTGGCGCCGCAGCCACTGAGGTACTTGTATTTTCACTTCTGTATGTTAAAAAAACTGTTAATCAAATAGCCAATTGCATTCATTTGTTTTATTAAAAATCGGATCATCCAACCAATCATGTAGCAGCAATCAGAAGTATATCGTACAGCACAGGTCAAAAACCTTCGATAACATCAAAAACCTTCACATCAAACATCTAAGTTGCTTTGATCGTGGCATGTCTGATGGTGCTGGACAGGGTGGTTGACTGTAGAGGTCTGTGCTGGACTGTTTTTTCATCCTGCGCCAGCCGCCCTCTCCCACAGGAAATCACAATCATTTGTCTCCTGCCCACAACAGCAATGTTTCGGCCCGCTCCCTCCCCCAGTTTCATTGAGGCAAACTGACGTCCGATATACACACACAGACAAACTGCTTATCCTTCTGAGTCACAGGGATATCTGACGTAGTTTATTCACAAATACATTATTCTCTGCTGAAATAACACTGAACAACACAACTTCATGAAACGTCATTTATCCCAGTAAACAGAAAGCATGAATTACACTCAATCAAATCAAGTCAAATTTATTTGTAGTGCTTTTTACAACGGATGTTGTCACAAAGCAGCTTCACAGAATTCCAGAAAAGACAAAGTTTTAACAGGAATGTAATGTAACTGTAGTGTTTTGCTGGAGCCATCTGATTAAAGGCTCCACCATCTCTATAAGCTACGAGAATTTGGATGTTCACATGATCGGTTGCTTTGCAACTCTTTAAAAAGACTTCATTCATTTTAACTGTTTTACTCTTATCCTTATATATATATATAAAATATGATTTAGTGGTCATTCGACTTTATTTAGCCAATTCATTAATTTGTGGGATTTCTCTTCATGCATGCTTAGTCCCACTCCTGTCTGCAGTGCCCTGGTTTCCCACCTGTTCCCGTGTGCGACACTGAAAATTTATCCTTATATCCTTTTACTTTGCAGACCTCTGTTTGAGTGTTTCAGAAAAAAAGCATCTCTGAAAGCACAACACATCAAACCTAAGATGGATGGGATAGAACAGCAGGAGAACACATTGGGTTACCCACTCAGGAATCTGGGGGAGGGGTATTAGTATTAGAATGGCGTTCCTAATAAAGTTGTTATATATATATATATATATATATATATATATATATGATGCATAGCTAAGGACCACAGAAACAACCATATTTGTCTTTCTTTATAGATACCAGGATGTTGTAAAGTTCAGAAATCATGTGTTTTATGATTTAGGTTTCAAAAGTTATTTATTATAAACACCAGCTTCAAAGCTCCAGTGCAGAATAAAGCACACCAAGCATGTCTTGCCTGATCGATACGTTTAGAGGAGGAAACGACTGAACCGTTTGATTTCAGGTTATCGGTTTAAATACACTCTGCAACCCCGAAACTTTGTGTGTGTGTGTGTGTGTGTGTGTGTGTGTGTGTGTGTGTGTGTGTGTGTGTGTGTGTGTGTTTGTTTGTGTTTGTGTTTGTGTTTGTGTGTGTGTGTGTTTGTTTGTGTTTGTTTGTGTGTGTTTGTGTGTGTGTGTGTGTATGTGTGTGTGTTTAAATAGAGGTTTACTCTTCTGAGTAGTCCGTTCATCAACTTGTCAGTTGTTTGTGTTTCACTGTTGTTCATTTTATTGCTAGAGGAAAGATGCAGGAGATCCAGAGGGCTGGGAGTTTTCTTCTCTCATTAGCTGGAAGTTTCACAGAAAGGAGCGGTCCTCTGACACCATACGTCGGCGGCGCTGGAGAAGAAAAATGGCACCTTCTGATCGCGTCGGTGCTTCAGCCATCTTTAAACTGGAGGGTGCACTGGTGAGCTCTCAACTTACAATACATCCAATGTAGACTTCTCTCAGTGCTCATAGAAAGAAGAGATTTTAGAAGACATGTCTTTTAACTTTATTTACTTTACAGGGAATTGATGCGGAAGCAAAGGGGGATGACAAAGGATCAAAATCAGACGCCACTAAATTGTTTGGAGCCAGTACACCCAATGTGTCATGTACCTTTGACCGTAAGTAACAGAAGTAGTTATTCTTAGAGTTTGTTTTCCAAAAGTCTGGTTCTACATCGGATAAATATTTACCCTGGAAAATCCCCATTTCCAAGATTATACTGTTCCAGCCATTAGAGCAGTAGCTTTTTTGCTGTTTCAACTGCAAGATGTGTGTTTCTTATTCCTTTCATGCATTTCTCAAGAAATGAACTAATGTTGAACCTGTTATTATGTTTGCAGGATGTTACAGCTACCACCTACGGGTCTACGTTTACCAGGCCAGAAACTTGATTGCTTTGGACACAGACAGTTTCTCAGGTGAGTGAACTACAACCCAACTAGTCTTGTGGAGCTAGACATGAACTCATACCGAGAATAAACCTTGGACAACCATGGTGAATTTTTTTAGAATATACAGTATCTCACAAAGGTGAGTATGCCCCTGACTTTTCTGCCAATATTTTATTAGATCTTTTCATGGAACAACACTATAGAAATGAAACTTGAATACACCCTAATGCACTCAGTGTGCAGCTTGTACAGCAGTGCAGATTTACTGTCCTCTGAAAAGAACAACACACAGACGTTAATGTCTGAATAGCTGGCAGCACAAGTGAGTCCACCTCACAGTGAAGGTGTCCACATTGTGCTCAAAGTCCAATATTTTGTGTGGCCACCATTAGAATTCACCAGAGCTGCACAGGCTGCTACTGGAATCCTCTTCCACTGCTCCATGATGACATGACGGAGCTGGTGGATGTTAGACACCTTGCTCTCCTCCTAACTTCCGCCTGAGGATGCCCCAAAAAGCCTACTTAAGCATGTAGATGTCTTTTGCATGTGCGGAGAACACAATACATGAAGTAAAGTGAAAAATTCCCTCTTGCAACAGGAATAAAATTCCATTAAACTGGACTATGCTTTAACTGGGCAAGTAATAAACGTTGACAGTGGGTTATCAGTGTCTATATATTGCCTCTGCCATTTACAGTTGTGATGATACAGCCTGAGTAATAGTGATGTTGAAATTGGCTGCCACATTCAAGAAAATATGAGCTCTCTGATTTCTGTTCCGAAAAACTGTTTTTTATTGTTCATTGAACTGTGTCCTGTCATGCCCGTTAAAAAGCGTGTTAAAAGGGCACCACTTAACCAGCATGTTCTTACATGTTCTTACCACCTAGCAATGATGAGAATTTCATCCACAGCTATTCCAGCAAGCTGCTGATGGAATCTATTTGAAATCTATTTGAAGTCATGTTTAGTTCATTTCTGTCCTGTGACCTGCAAGTGCAGCTAGAATCTCCTTTGCATTTAAAATAAAAGGATTTTGCTCCTCCGTCTTGGACACTAATGGACATAATGTGAATTTGTGTGCAGCTGGCCAGGCTTGGTAAACTATTTTTTACCATATTGTGTTGGCAAACAATCCTCTCTCTGCCTTCAACGTATCTGAAGTGATTTCACTTAACTGATTTTGTGCATCAAGCGTACCTTTAACAAAACAAAGTGAATCTCTGATATAAACAGCTTCTTTCTTGTGTTACTGAGTACATTTCAGACAGTGAAAGAGCACAGGCTTGAGGTATTTGAGGGCATTCACTTGATTGCAGTGATTTCACTGCAGTACAGCACCAAGTTTGACAGCTTGTCCTCTGGCAGGTATTCTCGGTATGAGATCACGCCTGGCTCCATGAGACTCTTACCTTGCATGTCTTTTAATATTAAAGTATTTTGAAGACCATATATGTCAAAACAGCACTATTTAGCACTAACCATTCTTAATAACCTATTTTGTGTTGGTTTGATTACAGATCCATATGTACATGTATCATATTTACACATGAGCAACACCACAGAAATCGTCAAGTCTACCTTGAACCCAACGTGGGATCAAACCGTTATCTTCAACAGTGTGGAAGTCTGTGGCGACCCCCAAACGCTGTCTCGCAACCCACCCCAAATTGTGCTGGAGGTTTTCGACAGTGACCAAGTGGTTGGTTTTTATAATTTCATTATCTTAAACAACTTGTTTGACATTATTTGTGTAAGTGATTATATTATACTATGTGAAATCTTTTTAATACGCCAGTCATTAAAAATAAGGAGAGGATAACTGAGTTTTTAAGTCTGAAGTATTCCCTTCCAGACCTTGAATCCAGTTCCTAGTTAGGATTATGTAAACAGTGGTAAATAAGTAAAACACTAGAGGGCAGATTTACTAAGAGAGGCATTAATAACTAACAGTCTACCTATTGTTTGTGCTGGTGGAGGTGGCCAGTTTAGCTGGTTATGTACTAAGAACATCCATGCAAAATACTTTGTAATTAACATATGACCATCCATCCCATCCATATGACCAGTGCAACATAAATCCATGTTTGGCTTTTTTAAAAAGCCTGTTTCTGCCAGCTAAGAGGAAGAAAAAAGTTAGTTGTATTCTTTTCCAATTATTATTTAAATTTGCATATTCATCTGAAATATTAACTTAAATGATTATTCCAGCATCATTAGTAACAGTTATGAGAAACTAAGACATAATATTCTGACATAATGTGTAAGAAACTCAAAAAAAGTAATTATTCTGACAATGTTTGTACAGGTGTTACATAACTCACAGCCAGTTTTTACCCCCAGTCTTGGTAAAGTGATATATGTGGTGCATTATAATCGCGAGTGGAAGTGGAGACTCCAGGACCAGCGCCGATATCTTGAATACAACAGGAATCGTTTAAAAGAGGGCTGTGTAATTAAATTTAATACTGGTTCAATATGGTACTGACGAAATCACTTCAATACTATCGAGTATTGAGAAATTCTCTGTTGTTTAAGTAGTCGTGTTAGCATCTATTTAGCGAGAGCTAATACGCATGCTTGTTCCAGAATCTCGAATGCTGATCTAAATCACATTCTGACCGTGTGTTATTAACATCAGCGCTTCTTGATCAGTCTGCAGTCCACTGTGGTCAGTAAATATATCCACCTGTCCAGAGACATTTCTGCATGCAGGGGACAAGGTCGAAAACCAATATCGGCTGGCTGTGATCTTTGGGCCCTCAGACGGCACTGCATTAAAAACAGACACGATTCTTTAGTGGAAATCATTGCATGTGAACATGATTTGTCTGCATCCACAAATAGAAGTTAAAACTCTTAAAATAAGTTGCTAAAGTCTAAAAGTACCTAAAACATATAAACAAGATCTAGAAACGCTGTCACCGGGATCATCCGGGACCATCCGGCTTATTATTATCAGCTAACAGTCCAAAAGCCAGCATCTGTGATGATATGGGGGTGTATTAATGCACATAGCATGGGTGACTTGTACATCTGTGAAGGCATCATTAATGCTGAATGACTTATATAGGTTCTGGAGCAACATATGCTGCCATGCAGATAACATCGTTTTCAGGGAAGGCTTTGCTTATCTAAACAAGATGATGACAAACCACATTCTGCATGTATTACAACAGCATGGCTCAGTATGGAGAGTCTGGGTGCTGAACTCCATGGTTAGTGTAGTGGGTGACACCTCTGCCTTCTACCCTGTAGACTGGGGTTCAATCCCCCACCTGGGCAAACACCCTACACTGTACCAATAAGAGTCCTTGGGCAAGACTCCTAACACCACCTTCGCCTCCCTGTGTAAAATGATCAAGTTATATGTCGCTCTGGATAAGAGCGTCAGCCAAATGCTGTAAATGTTAATGTAAACTGGCCTGACTGCAGTCCAGACCTGTCACACACATTTGCTGCATTATAAAATGAAAAACCCGACAAAGGAAACTCCAAAATGTTGAAGAGCTGAAATCCTACATTAAGCAAGAATGGGAAAACATTTCACTTTCAAAGCTATCGCAGCTGGTCTCCTCAGGTTCACAGTGCTCACAGAGTGTTGTTAAATTGCATTGTGTTTATTTTGCAGTGTTCCAACTTTTTTGGAAACAGGGTCATATTAATACTACTACTAATAATCATAATGAAATCTGATTAAATAATAAAACAATACAACTAATACCTGTCCTCCGAGTTTTAAAACTCTGACCTGCTGTATCCACATGAACATAAATCCATGAAGACTGATTTCATTTGCGCTCTAGCTAGATTTAAATTAGCAGACTTTGTGACCTTATTAGCACAATAACAGATTCGAAAATGATTTCTACATGATGTGTAAAGCAAATTTACCATTTTCTCTTAATAAAACTACTCATTCTGTAGCTGCTAGCATGTAGGCTAATAGTTGTAGTGTTGTAGCTTCTGATATAGCTAATGGTAAATAGGCAAACTGCTTAAAATTTATCATTTCAAAAATAGTGATCAACACATCAAAAACATTTTCATTCTGGTGCACACAGTGATCATTTACTTCTTTAATGTGATTTTATCCTCATATCCAATTTTGAGCGATACCCTAACTTTTTCACAAATATTCCTTTTAATGCATATACCTACAACAGAACGACTTTTATATGATTAGAAACGGTGATTCCAAGCTATTTAACTGTGATTCCAAACTTCTGAATGGTTGTGTATGTGTTGAGTGTAGGATGCTGTAACATCTATACTGCACACTGCAGGGTAAAGATGAGCCGCTTGGTAGGAGTAAATGTCTGCCCATAGTAAAACTGAACCCTGCTGCGGACACAACTCCTAAACTGACGTGGTGCCCTGTCATCCACATGGGAAAGCCTGCTGGAGACATACTGGTGTCTGCAGAGCTGATTTTGAGGACACAGGTGACTTTTATTCTGGTTTTCATTTTTCTTAGTCCCTTTAAACATTCCCTTTAAAAGGATTTGTGAAATGATGTAGTTGTAGTTAGGCATATTTCTGTCACTCTCTTCAGGGCAGTGAGACGGATCTACCCATTGTTCCCCCAAAAAGAGGGGACATGCTGTACATGGTGCCTCAGGGGGTTCGTCCAGTAGTGCAGCTCACCGCCATAGAGGTAAAGCAAACTGGAATTTACATAGATTCTACAGATATTTGCATACACAATGTATGCAAAAAACATCAATATTTGTCAGGCCAATTAGTTGGATAATGTCTAAGGACATTAGGAAAAGATTTATCACCTGACTGACCTGTATCATCATATGCAAAGATTTAAATGTCTCTGATATTTTAAGTGAAAACAGGTTAACACCTTCTATACAGAAAACATAGAGGAAACATAAATATGGCCCTTTTTATGCAGATTTTATTGCACAAAGAAGGTGAAAACTTTTGCACAGGACACATTTTTTGTTATTTTCTAATATTTTAAATTCAGTAAATAAACAGTAGTTGTGCAGTAAAATATGTGCATCTTTATTTTCGGACTGGTGCATCTGCATATTGGTTATCTCTTGGTGTGATTTGTGCAGATTTTGGCCTGGGGTTTGCGTAACATGAAGACGTATCAGTTGGTACCTATCACCTCCCCCAGCTTGGTTGTGGAGTGTGGAGGAGAGAGAGTTCAGTCTGCCGTCATCAAGAACATGAAGAAAAACCCTAATTTCTCTGGAAACGTCCTTCTTTTGAAAGTGGTAAGAACATTGTTGTTGTCCTGTTTTTATCCTGGGCACAAATTGATTCATAGGTTTTAAGTCTTAATGTACTAAAGTGTTCTCTACCTGCTCCTGAAGCTCTTACCCAAAGAGGAGATTTACACACCTCCGATTGTGCTGAAAGTGATTGATCACCGACCTTTTGGGAGAAAGCCTGTGGTAGGACAGTGCACCATTGACTCACTGGAGGAATACAGATGTGACCCCTACGGCTCAGTGGCTGAAGTGGCTATGGCATCTAAAGGTGCTCTCATGATCCCTTATTGAATTCTTAGTGCTATGTTAAAACACACTTACTTTGTTGAATGTGAATACTTTTCTGTAGTGAGTCACTTGTCACTTACTGTGTCTTAATTCAGGCACTGTGCAGTGAAATTCATTACATAGTGTTTGCATCTTTATAAGGTAGTATAATTTCAAGTGAAACACTAATGTTTTATTCTAAATGGCGCTGGTTAATCACCAAGTGGTACTCACTGAAGCTTTGCAGGAATCCCATGTGGGTGCACCTAAAACTGGTCTGTATGATATTCAGTCCAAAGTCTTTGATACAAGGTTTGTTCAATAATGTGAGGACGTTTGATGAATTGTCTAATAGTGGGGAAACCTGACCATCACAACTATTTAAGCTTGTTGGGTATCCCATTCCAAAACCATGAGCATTCACATGGAATTGCCTTCCTCCACTCTTCTGGGAAGGCTTTCCACAATAATTTTGGAGTGTGCCCCCTCAGTCAAAAGAGCATTTGTGAGGTCAAGCACTGATACTGGTCGAGAAGCTTTGCTTTGTGATAAAAGTTCCAATAAATCCCAAAGGTTTTGAGTGAGGTTGTGGTCAGGGCTCTGTGTAGGTCACTTGGTCATGGAATCCCATTTCATGAAGATAAACAGTTCTTGTGGTGATGTTGCTACCATAGGCAATTTATAACTCTGTAGTGGGTGATACAGAGTTGATAACAGAGGATACATGACATTTTTACACTATGCACTCAGCATTCATCAGTTGCTGAGCTGTTTTGGCTCCTGGATAATCTCTTTTTGCAATAATAGTACTTACAGTTGACCGAGACAGATCTTGCAGGGCAGACTAGTGGCAGGTGGCATCTGATGACCGTGCCATGTTTAAAATCAGTGAGTTCTTCAGTATGACCCACTCTACTGTGTGTTTGTCTGTGCGCTGTGTGCTATACAACTGTTAGCAGTGGGTGAACTCACTAGAAGGGTCCACATATAGTGTATATAAGTAACACTTATCACTTGGTCCCACCTGGTAGACTATATGCCTGATTTTGGTTCATTTGTGGTATATCTGGAATACATTACTAATAAATGATTGTCATGTGGATTTTCACCACCTGCTGGAGCGCTTTGCAGTCAGATGAAGAGCAGTTGCTGAACTGCACTGAGATGCAGTTTGTGAGTGTGCTCTCAATGGTACAGCGGTAAAACTTCACCAGTGTTCTATGACACAAGTGAGCTTTTTTTGAGGCTCTGTAGGAAGTAAAGATGCTGTTGCACCTTTTTGACCATGATGGAGGAGTTTAGAGACCAGATGAGATCAACAGAGATGTGCATACCAAGGAACATGAAGTCAGATACACACTCTACCTCGGCTCCGTTGATGTAGATGGGGGAGTGTGTCTGGCTCCTGTCCCTCCTGAAGTCCACTAGGCACTCCTTGGTTTTCTCTGTATTAGGGTTCCAGGTTGTTATCAGTGATAGGCAAATTGGTGTGGCTTCAGTGTAACAGGCAGACAGGACAAATGTGAAAGAGTAAGTCTTTCAAAGCACTTGGAGATGATGGGGGTGAATGCAATAGGGTGGAAGAAGAGCTGAAGCAGTCAAATGCTCTGGCACTGGCACAATGGTGGCAGTCTTGAAGCTAGTTGGGACAGCTGCCTGGGCCAGTGACAGATTGAAAATGTCTGTGAAGACCCCAGCCAGCTGCTTAGCCCAGGCTTTTAGCACATGACCAAGTGCCTCTTAGACACCTCCACTAAGGTTGGCTCTGGCCAAGTTGAAAACCTCCTGATCTCCAGACCTGAAAGCAGCATCTCTTGCTTTGAAAAGGTGGCAAACCTCTCTGTTCATTTGGGGCTTCTGGTTAGGGGAGGTTTTTATTATTTTGAAAGTTGTCACTTTTGATGACTGGGGTGTACTTGGGCAGCAGGGGCAAAGAGAGGTGGTCAGACTGTCCCATGTGGGGGAGGGGTGTGGCATTGTAGGCGTTAGCCACACTGGTGTTAACGTCATCTAAAGTTCTTTGACCCCTTGTGGTGCAGGAGACGTTCTGATGAAACTTTGGAAGTACAAATCTAAAATTGCTTGTTTTTTTTTTAAACACATAAATACAAACACCACCACCGCGGCTCCTTATCCGAAGCTGCAGCTGACCTATCAGTTCTGAATAGAGTGTGCCCTTCTAGTTCCATCACGCTGTTAGAAACATCGCCACTTAGCCAAGTTTCCGAAAAAAACCCCCATAAAACTGCGATCCGTAAGCCTTTTCTGTGTGAGGGTCCAGATCTTTAATCCGTCCAGCATATTCGACAGAGACCACACATTGGCGCAGAAGATCCTAGGTGGCCGGGCTATTTTGGTCTGTATGAATGGCAGGTTTGGTCTCAGTCAGCTCCAGGTTTAGCTGTTTGGAGTGGAATGGAAGGTCCAAAGTTTGTGCAGTGACGATTAATATGAAGCAGTGTCTGTCTGACATATCTGAGGTATGCACGAGTGAGTTGAGTAAAAATGCAAGATATCGGTAGGTAAATAAACACGATTTAGCTTAAACTGGCGAGATGCTCAGCCTCGCGATCTCAGTGTTGCCAACTCCTCAGCAAGGAAGGCGGCTGTCGGCTGTCCTAAAAGTCGCTAGAAGACACTAAATAACATCATCGCCTAATTTGCATAATTGTCCATTTGCGTGTATTTGAAGCCATAGAATAAAGGAATAATGCTGTGGGAGAGAAAAAATGAGTAAAAAACCACCTGAATATATTAGACCTACAAATGAACTCTGAGTAAATGAACTTCTTCTGTTGATTCTTTTCTTTTTTTCGCTCACGGCAGCACCCGCTACTCGCTGAGGACAGTAACTGAAGAGCATGTGTATTCACCTCAGAGTCTCCTAAAGTCTCCAATAACACCAGAAAAAGTCGCTAGAGGGTCTGAAAAGGGGGGCAGTCGTGGGCTGGAGGTTAGGGAACTGGACCGGAAGGTTGTCGGTTTGATCCCCAGGGCCGACAGTCCATGACTGAAGTGCCCTTGAGCAAGACACCTGACCCCCAACTGCTCCCCGGGCACCGTGGTTAGGGCTGCGCAGTGCTCTGGGCAAGTGTGCTCACTGCCCCCTAGTGTGTGTGTTCACTAGTGTGCATGTATGTGGGTGTTTCACTGTACGGACGGATTAAATGCAGAGGTCTAATTTCACAGTGTGCAGAACACAGAGACAAATGGTTCTCAATTCTAATCTAAACTCAATTCATCGCTAAATATAGCGTCAAAGTCGCTAAGTTAGCAACACTGCACCATCTTGGTCTTGGCTACCAATACATTATGTTTTGAAACAGATATTTTTAACTGCAGCAATGGACATATTAAAATGATGGTTAATTATGAAACATAAATACTACAGAGGTTTTGATGAGGGCTGTTTGGAGAATGAGCATTCAAATATCATAATGCAAATAATAAGAATTAGAATAATAAACAATGTGTGAATTCCACACTTTCCACAATGAAGTCTGAGCATCAGGGTTGTCACTTTTATGCTGAAAACAAATTTTCTTTTTCTGAAGTGGCTTTGATGGCAACTGCTCATCAGGAGCTCCGCATAAACATGGAGGAAAGAACCCTTCTTGAAACCCAGGTAGAGTACGCACAGTTAAGCTTTGCAATAATGTGGAACTCAGTTCTGAGCTGCCTGTATTGTATCCGTGTGTTTTTTCACTGTAAGTGTTGTGACTTTCAGTTTATGTATGGCATCTCAGCAGCTGTTGGCAAAATGGCTCCATCCATTCCACTCAGTGTATGTATGGCATAAATACTGTTAGCAAGCAGAAAATCTCAAATTTTGCTTAAGCATAAAGGGACACTCTGGCCAAAAAGTAGTCTCTAGAGCACGACCTTCTGGTGTAAAGAATAGGAACACCTCCTTCTGATGATATATCTTGAAGGTGGGAGGGACTTTAAAAGGGTACAATTGCCTTGGGTTGGATTTTTGGACTGCAAAAAAAAGCATTAATATATATATATATATATATATATATATATATATATATATATATATATATATTTTTTTTTTTTTTTTTTTTTTTTTTTTTTTTTTTTGGCAATTGCAGAAATAAGCCAGATAACAGATTTTACAGCTAGCAACAGTATAATAGTGGTAACTGTCTAAAGCTGAAAGATAAATTATTTTTAAATCACAATTTGAATTTTAATTACAGTCTATATTATCAACAATGGTGGCTCAACTTTTAATTGCCAAAATGTAACCTAACTTGCAGCCTGTAGATCAAAAGCAACCAAACCGTGTGCTGTTTATGGATCATTCTACCAAATTGGTTCAAGGTCAGAGTTGAAACCCCATTTTGGGCTTTTTTTGGAATTGTCAGATATTTAATGGCTGGGTTAGTAGTGATCACTTTAGCTAATTTTGAGCATAATTCAGAAAAGCTAGCCAGTACATGACTAGCGAACACATCTTTGAATAGTTGTACAAACATAAAATCATTAAAAAAACAAAAATATTTACTTAATTGCAGAAAATGTATGTTTCAGAAGTGATAGTTCTTAATGTTTCATGCTGATTTTCAGACTTTGGGGCCCATTTACTTCAAAACAATGGGATGTAACTGCTTACCATGGGCCCATGAAGGACAGGGATGCAGTCTCACTTCCTGCTCTAAAATGCAGGGGTGTGGCTAAAATAAGGCTCTGCATATGGAATTTAGCATCTCCAGTCTGACTGACTGCATGTTTTTGGACTGTGGAAGGAAACCCGCACAAACGGGGCAGAGTAGCCACTAGTCCCCCCTTCTTTCTATGAGATGACAGCTCTGTCCACTGTGCTGCCTGGCTTTACTTTAAAAGAAATCGAAATTAAAAATACAGTCACAATATTCCTCAGAAAAATCACAAATTTGCATATTTTCTCCAAATCATTCAGCCCTATAAATGTCTTCCAATCATCACTGCAGTGGAGAGAATGGGAAAATCAGTGTAAAGTTGGGCTGTCTAGATGTCCTACCTCAGTTTGGCTCCTTTTCTCTTGATGAAAGCGTAAAAAAACTCTCTGGCATCCAATTTGTGCTGCATGAACATAGAACTGACGAGCAAAGTAAGAGCTACGCTAATGTTAGTATGGCCTATAGATCATACATCACTACCCAGCAGTCAGGGTTTGTTAACACCCAAGAATCAAACACAAGATCAGATCAGACCTGCAACACAATCCTTTCCGGATTGCAGGAGCGTTTTAATTTTATTATTAGCCCATTAGCACCTCAGTTCTAAAAAATTTTACACAATTCTACACCAGTCATTTCACCAAACTCACTAGCTGCACTTCAGCTGCAGTTCAACCAATATAAACAGCTAATATCAGCTCAGCAGCGTAGAAATTGAGCCCAAGCATTAATAAACTTGAGCAAGGAAAGGATGGCAGGTGTCAAGGTGACACCCCTGGGTTAACACCACAAGAATTCCCAAAGAATGTGCGACATATTTGTGACCTGCGTGCTCAGTATTGTAGTGAGAGGACACTGAAGAACGAAAACAGGAAAACAATATGAAATTGTGATTGTTGTCAACACCGCCGTGCTGCCTAACACTGCCATAGCATTGTTGCTCCCCGCTTTGAACCAGAAACCTGATATTCACTTTGTATGCGCAGCAGAGGTGTGTCACTTCCAGTAGGGTCTTGCAGCGTTCCTGCACATGCGTAGTCCAGATCGGGTTTCTGGTTCAACTCGGGCAGTGAAAAACGTAATAATTACTAGTTTTAGGCCGGAATGCCCCTTTAAAATGTTCCCTGATTCCCTGAGAAATTAAAACACCACTCCCTGTTAATCTGCTGATTGATAACAAATGTGAATAATCACTATAATCTTCATCTAATCTTTAGCAATGAGTCAGTTTCCTCACCTTTAGCACCACGCCCTGCTGATTTGTTGTGCTGTTGTACTTTTTTGGTTTATGTGGTGTAATTGTGTCTGTTTATCATTAGTGTCAGATCAAAACCTGGTATCTTAGTTATTTAAAATTGCTTCAGTATTATTTGGAATAAAATCTTGTTATCTTGGAAATGAAAGAGAGGTACAAGGTTTTGTTCCAACAGTGACCATGGATATTTGCTCACGTAGCTAACTGTCTGGTTTTGTTTTTGCATGACATCAAACCCAACAGCAAGAGAAGGTGAGATTTTTGGCATTTCAATGATCTACTATAGAGGTAAATTCAACTTTTATTTATTATTATAAATCTTACATTTATAATACATTTTTCTTACAGGAGACAGAGACGATTGATTGGTGGAGTAAGTTTTATGCTTCCATTGGAGAACACGAGAAATGTGGGCCATACCTTCAGAAAGGATACGACACCCTGAAAGTAAGCTCAAGTCACTGTACATGAAATATTTACCTGGTGAAGGAGTGGTTTGTGTGGAGTGAAACAGAATGAACTAAGCCAGGATGTAATAGCATGAGACAACATTACACAGGCCATAAAGGTAAAACAAATATTAGGTCAGGAAAATAAGATCCACAAACATTCGGGATATTCCGTTTTATGGAAAATCACCTTTATGTGTTGTTTTAATGTGCACATTCTTGTATGTGTTCAGGTGTTCAATCGTGAACTTGAAGATGTGGCTGAATATAAGGAGCTGACCGATTTCTGTAAAACATTCAAACTGTACCGAGGCCAGAACGAGAATGGTGATGATGACCCCACTGTGGTGGGAGAGTTTAAGGTAAAATCTTACCTTTTTTATTAAAAAACTCACATTTTTCATTATTTTATTTTCAATTTATTTACAAGATTTGAGAATGAAGCTGCAGGTTCATGACAAATGAAGACAAATATTGAATACGTATGTTACTTCTCATGGTATTCAACAGAAGAGAAATTGTAAAATGTGAAGTGTCTGCTGTTTTTTCCTTTCACGTAAAATGGATTATTCTACCGGTTGCTAGGATTTAGTACAGCGTTCACTTTAGACAAGTGCCCTACTGGATAAACACAAACACTCAGCCTTCATATTTTCAGTCTCACTGCTCCCATTTCATGTATGGATATCTCTGCTGAACAGGATGTTACTTTACATGCGTTACTGGATTGTTGTAGGGATGTTTGTAGGTGGAGATCACTATGAGCAGGAAACTCATGAAAACTTGTTTGTGAAAACTTGCTGTTTTTTCTAAGAATGGAGGGAAAAGGTGGGTTAGTTTTTAACCAAACTAGATGCTGCTGTAATAAAACTTGCTGTATTTTATAGCTTGTTCAGCTGACACTTTTTAGTTGGTGTCTTTCTGTAGATGATATTGGACAGTATTTTGTCTTTACTAGAATAAGCTGTGCATATAGCTTAATAAAAATAATCATAGTCTAATTATTTGAGACAGGCTGTACGTTTAAGAGGCATCACCCAAACTGTAAAAGCAAAGAATATGTGAATTTAACGATGAGCTTGATGTTATTGTAATAGGCTGTCAGAAATGACCATTATCTTGTACACAAAAAGTACTTTCAAAGCGAATCATACAGTTTCTACATTAAACTACATTAGAAAATGATTTTGTGACTGTATCTGCTGTTTTAGTCTAACAGAGCTGTACTCCTCAGCAGCCAGACTTGAGCTCTTCACCACCACAGAAGGGCCACACCCTTCTACTCCTCTTTTCACCTAGAGGTCCCTTCTACTAAGACAATGAGAGCAGTGGTCACTAATATACAAAATCAACTCCCAGAAAATGATATGTTCTTCGCAGAGGAACGAATAACACAGTGTAATTTTTACATTTGTTTTCAGGGGGCCTTCAAAGTCTATCCGCTCTCAGATGATCCGGCCGTACCTTCTCCTCCACGGCAGTTCAGAGAGTTACCAGACAGTGGCCCACAGGAGTGTGTGGTCAGGATTTATGTGATCAGAGGAAATGACCTTCAACCCAAAGACAACAATGGTTTGGTAAGTTTTTTACCACATCCTCAATCAGTAAATCAGTAAACCTGTATTTATCCTTGAAAAGCAGGCATAGTTTTACATCAACCTCATCGATCATGAACCCCACACATAAAACCACAAACAAAAGCTCTGAAACACGACTAGAATGAGTCAAATAGAGGAGACACATTTCAAAACATGATATTCACCCCCGTCCATGCAGTCCATATATGGAAACTACACTGTTTTGTGATGTGAAGAATAGACATGTGACAGACATGACCATATAGGGATAAACACAAATAGGCAAAACAGACCGTTCTAAATACCATCACAGTAAAGACACGGACAGCACTGAACACGATGACATAACACAGCATTAAACGCATCACACAGCAGTGCATTTCACAAACAACCAACTAATACATTTATGTTTATTTAGCCATTCCACCTACACAAGGTCCTATATAAGGTATATATATATAATCAGTCTTAAAGGCACAGTAACAAAAACATCCTGCTTTGCTCCAAGCCTTTAATTTCAGTAAAATAATATGAACGCTACACTTTGCCTGTGCTTGAGTTCTTGTAAGCTAACTGCTTATAGAACATAACCAAGTTAACGTCAGGAAAGTAGGACACATTTAAGGGCTGACCTGTGGGGTAACAAACAGGTTAAAGAGCCAGTCACACTTGCATCTGCCAGCAAATTTCCCCCAAAATGCAGGAAACACTGTCTAAGCACAAACCTTTGAATATTTCTTCCTTACTGGCTTTAAATAAACACATGATAAAGAGACTGCATGATACAGCCAGAGCTGGAGATGGAATGTTTCTAGACTTTTGTGTTTTTTCTGTTTATGGTAAGCAAGTTACCTGGCTTGATGAAGCTTGGGCACTCATTCTTAATGGTTTATTGAAAAGAAACTTCTGTACATTTTAATGCACTGTTTTTAATTAATGTTAATTAGAATTTAATCACTGGTCTGATTTTAATTAATTACTGTTCATTTAAATTATTATTTTTAAAAATGAATACATTTAAAAAAAAATGCATTTTCAAATGTTATGGCACATTTTATGTTGTTTGGTTTTTAAAAATGTTTAACTCAGCAAATAAAAGGAAACTGCACCATATTTTGCAGATAAAAATTATTTTCACTTAAAAATCAACAAAACATAGACTGGTGTTCAAAATATGCATATGACTGTATGTAATTTATTTTAGCTAAAGATCATTGTGCAGCACTGTAATTATCTGGATTACTGTTCATTTTGTTTTATTGCTGTTTATGTTACCATGCAGGCTAATTACACTGACGCAGAGATTTCTTTTTCTTCACCAGTCTTCCCTTGTGGCCATTTCACAAGGTGATAGGACTGCAGATGTCTAATGTGACTGCAGCTTAACAGCTGTTGATACAGTAGTGAACATCCTGCTATTTATTTTCCACTTCTGGAAGCCTGAAACAGCTGTCCAGTGGCAGCTATTCAAAGGCACTAAACAAATTATGAGAAATATTCCGTGTAATAGCTTGAAGCTTCCATAATGTTTGTTTAATTATAAACAGAGAGTGGAAAACTCAGAAGAACTCCAGTTATTTTGGAGTCTTCCGATGTGCACTGTGCTAAGTGCCCCTACTGTGCACTGTGCTAAGTGCCCCTACTGTGCACTGTGCTAAGTGCCCCTGCTGTGCACTGTGCTAACTGCCCCTACTGTGCACTTTAACACATACCAGATCAAGCTGCACTCACCTCATGTCTATAGCACACAGTTCCTTGTCCATTTGGCCCGGTGTTTTTTTTCCCATGTAGTGTGACCCATACATCAAGATTTCCTTGGGAAAGAAGACCATTGATGACCGAGACAATTATTTACCAAATACCATAAACCCAGTGTTTGGAAGGTAGAGTTGTGATTTTCAAAGCTTGAGGCTCATTCATGACTTTGACCTGGATCTCATTAAAGATAACCACTCTTCATCATTCTTTTTCCACAGGATGTTTGAGCTGTCATGCTTTCTCCCTCAAGACAAAGACCTGAAAATCTCGGTCTATGATTTTGACCTGCTCACATGTGATGAGAAAGTAGGAGAAACAGTGATTGACCTGGAGAACCGACTCCTCTCTCGCTTTGGCTCCTACTGTGGTCTTCCTCAGACATACTGCATGTGAGAATCCTCTGATGAAAGGCTGTCAGACTCTACGCCTGGAGGGCCACAGCACTACAGAGTTTAGTGTTCTACTAGAGCCTGTTTAAGGAGAACCTGATCACTTCTTATTTCTCCCATTTGAAGAAAAAAGCTAAAGGGCACCTGCAAGTGATTCCTCAAGGAATAGGGGGAAATGGCTAAAATGAACAATTAAACCTGTTTCTGGCCATTTATGTGGAAACATCCTTTAATTTGGCCAATTTTGCCAAAACAACCATCTGTAGCTAAGAGTCCAAAAAGGCACACTTGGCCTTGCTCTCTCTGAGTATGATGGCCGTCCCTCTGCTCTCAGGCTGATGCTACGCAGCACAGACGTGTGTTAAATGGCATAACAGAGCTGGCAGTTTGTGTTCTCCTGCAAGCGTGTTCAGCTGTCCAGTGACATTGTGTTAGTGGCAATTTGTAAAGATGTGTTAACTGGCTTCACATGACTCGGAGGAAGTGTGTGCTAGCCCTCACCGTCCTAGCGCTGGTAGTGTCGTGCGGCTGGGGAAATCTAGCCTATTGGGTGGAACTGGACACAGCTAAATTGTGGAGAAGTTTTTGGAAAAAAAAACGTATATTGTGCTGTTCTCAGAACAAAACCTGATATCTCCATTTTTTATATTTTTCAGTTTTTGATATAATTTGAACATGCCTGTTGTTTTTTCATGATGAATGACCAAAAGTTCCATTTGACTTGCATTAAAAGTAAAGTAGGTTTTTCCTTCTCCTGTTACCATTTTGGAGATATATCGATATATTGATATATATACATATATACTTTTGTCCAGTGCAGTGCATGAAGCTAGTAACAAGACTGACTGACTAAAATTCTTTACTAAAGACTCGGACTTGCATCCCTGAGACTCAACTCAGATTTGGCTAAAGAAACTTATGAATATTTGTGCTACAAAGGGACACATTTGTGGGTGAATCGTGCATAATTCACTGGCACAGGGCAGCATGAGCTGAATTCAGGGTGTCACAAACAGGACAAAACTGCAAGCTGTGCCCCTCCAAAACTTCAGTTTGACCCCTCTGCTTCATTGTAAGACCTTCTGCCTTATGTTTTTGAGCTCTCCTGAATAAGGTCCCAGCCCAGCTAATGTGTTATTCCCGAAATAGATCTGGGCCAAACCAGTGGCGGGATCAGCTGAAACCATCCCAGATTCTTCAGCACCACGCACGCCTGAAAGGAGTACCTCCTCCTAGAACTGAAGACAATGGAAACACTCTATATTTCAATGGCCAAGAACATCACCTTTCTGATTTTGGTCATTTTCATTTACTTACTTCTTTTTGTGTCAGTTGATTCTGTCAAGACTTAAAATCTTGTGCTAATTAATTTGTTTTATATTTGTAGAGGTGAACAAAGAGATTCATCAGCACCTGGGTCCTGCCAGTGAGCGGATCGCACTGCATGTTCTCAGAACACAGGGCTTAGTCCCAGAACATGTTGAAACTAGAACACTGTACAGCACCTTCCAGCCCACTATTTCTCAGGTGTGTTACTGCTGTCAAGTACCATTACAAAATGGATCATTTCAGTTCTAAAATCTGATTGGCTGAGCCATGTTCCGAGCTGTCCTTTCATTAAGTAGACCTTCGTGTATGTACACCCAATGTCTGTTTTATCAGCTCCATTACCATATAGGTGCACTTTGTAGTTCTATAATTATGGACTGTAGTTCATATACAGTTTCTCTGCACAGGTTGTTAGATTTACCTTGTTCTTCAATGGTTGTGTTAGCGTGTGTTGTGCTAGTATGAGTGGATCAGACACAGCAGTATCACTGCTGGACTGAGAGTAGTCTTCCAACCAAAAATGTCCAGCTAACAGCATCTTGTGGGCAGCGTCCTATGTTCACTGAACAAAACCTATCATGGCACCTGCAGTGCTGAGAATGACCCACCACCCAAATAAAACCTACTTAGTGGAGCTCCTGTGGGAGTCTTGACCTTTGAACAACAGGGTAAAAGCATGCAGAGAAACAGATGGACTGCAGTCTGTAATTGTAGAACTACCACGTGCACCTATATGATAAGCAGATTAAATGGACGAGTGTAGATACAAGGAGCTATCCTTAATGAAGTGGTCATTCTGTGTGCACACATCAGTTGAATTCTCTATTAGCGTCCATTAACAGGTTGTTCAGTCATACAGTTACACACATTTCACGTTGTATTTTTTAGCACAGGGGGATCACAAGTCTGTCTGTAACTACATATTCTGTGTGATTGTAATGAGCGTGTTAATCAACATATATTCAAAACATATATTCATAAACATGACTTTGAGAACGACATGGGCATCACTTTGCTGACTCGTCAGATATCATAAGTCATTTAAGCAAAATCCCAAAGGTCAGTAGCAAATGAACATTTTAAATGTATAAATATAATGTAAATGATTCTGTAACCTCAGTTTGTACTGATTTTTACAGGGGAGTCTTCATATGTGGGTTGATATTTTTCCCAAAAGCCTTGGACTTCCTGGACCTCCGTTCGATATATCCCCACGCAAGCCTAAAACGTGAGGATCAATCAGAGTGAGTGATTAAGGAATCGGTATTTTGTACTGGTGCTCAAAAGACTAACCATTCATCCTTTCCTTCACCAGATATGTTCTGCGTGTCATTATTTGGAACACCACTAATGTCATTTTGGATGAAACTAGCATCACTGGAGAGCGTATGAGTGACATCTATGTGAAGGGGTACAAAGAAACATACGTTTTGTGAATGCATGATTATTGTTTTGTAAGACAAGATACAGAATTTCTGTTTCAACAGGCTTTTACTTGGTTTGTAATTCACAGATGGATGCCAGGCAAGGAGGAAGACAAGCAGAAGACTGATGTCCACTATAGATCCCTTGATGGTGATGGAAATTTCAACTGGAGATTTGTCTTTGAGTTTGAATATCTGCCTGCAGAGCAGCTGTGCCTGGTTTCCAAAAAGGTGATTTAAGTTGTTAGGAAAAGTGGCAATTAAGGATGCACTAATATGGGAATTGTGGGCTGTGCTGACACCCGATATATTTCAAGCACACGTTGGGCTGTACTGATGGCGATATGTAAACATTTGTAAAAATGTAGAAATTAAGAAAATGTCTAAAGCATTATAGAGAAATACATATGATGTGTACCAATGCGATAAAAAAAGTAATGCAGACAGTCAGTTCTTTCAATATATATATATATATATATATATATATATATATATATATATATATAATAAATTAATAATCAAATATTGATTTGGCATTTTTAAACAGTGTATCTGCCAATAGAAAAATGCAAAAAAAATCTATATGCAAGTATAATAAAATGAATCTTCCATCATCAAGAAAATTGTGAGATATTAAGTTACATGTTAGTTGTATAATCAGCATTTTATTCCACCTAACAAAACGCTTTGCAGCAATTACCAACCATTTTTAGAGAACTATGAGATCCAGTTTTTAGTTTATTGCCTTTAAACATCACTTACTGGTTACCGCTGGTCATCATGCAGCGTACAGCTCTTGCAGTATTCTAGGGCTCTCTGTGGTGGGACTTTTAAACTTTTCTTAACCTTCTGGGGTCCACAAACATGCTTGTGTGTCCAATTCGATGTTCTGTATATGGTTCTTTATCTTCGCACAGGAATATGGTTATTTAGCGATGAAGAGGGGTTAAGACATCTCAAAGATCAACAAACAAACAAACAACTTGTTTGTTTTACGTGAAGATCTCATAGTGTGTAAATCTTGCAAAGAAGGAATGAAAATATTGAAAAAAGGAATCTTAAGACATATGACATTAATATTTTACTGGCTGAAAAAAGTCTTCAGAAGCCTTATGTGTATCTGAGCACAGTGTTTTATTGCCAGAACTGCGGCTATGCTGGTATAAAAACAGTTTGTACATTTTGTGCCCCCTGGGTCATGACTTTTGATGTAGAATAACACATGAAGTGTTGGTACATGGTAAATAAATTTAATTACATAATAAATGCTAAGAAGTTGTATTTTGTAACCAGGCACACTTCTGGAGTCTGGACAAAACGGAGTTTAGAATTCCACCGCAGCTGATCATTCAGATATGGGACAATGATAAATTCTCACTGGATGATTATCTTGGTAAGATATCTTATGTACTGTTTGTGTATGAGCTGTTTGGCCCTGGCCGTTTGGTGAGGCATGTTTATTTATTACTGTGTAACAGGGACCGTTGAACTGGATCTGCATAATCTCATTTCACCTGCCAAAATATCTGAGGCATGCAACATGAAAATGCTGGAAAATGTGATGAAATCGCAGCGGAAATTCGACCAGTCAAAGTCCTTGTTTGCCCAGAAGTCAGTCAGAGGATGGTGGCCTTGCTATACTGAAAAAGATGGGAAAAAGGAGCTTGCAGTATGTATATAAATGAACTTATATGTACATACAGTACTGTGTCAGAGAGCAGAGCGCACTCTTTTCTTTTTCCAGGCAAAACAACCATTACGTTATTCATTATTCAACAAAACAAACAGGAAAAACATTTAACAAAAAATTACACAAACCCTTCATCACCAGGTATAATATCAGTCTGTTAGTGTTTCATCACTGAAAAAGGAAAATAACAAAAAGCAGAGAAATCACACTAGAATACTGAAACTAGACACCTGAAATGTGGATTAAGACTCAAGGCTAAATGTGAGGCCTCAGAAAGTAACAGAAGGCGGTATGTATGCTGCTGAAGCTATAAAAGACCATCTGTAATCATCAGTCAAGCATGCTGGAGGATCAATGTAAGGTTGTGGATCCCTTTGAAGTTCAATTGGTTTTGATTGAAGGCATCATGAATGCAGATAAGTACAATCAAATGTTTGTACATCATGTGGTGCCCTCCGGAAAATGGTTGATTCTGCAGCAAGATAATAACCCCAAGCACACTGCTGTGAAGTCCACCCCAGAGTCCTGAAATCGTTTGGAATTACTTGGATTGTGAGAAGCAGAAAACTGAGAGAGACTCTCAGCAGATTTCTTTCAACAACTGAAAGCAAGTCTTCTGAAAGAGTGGGAGCTGTAATACAGACAAAGGGTCAACACACTACATACTAATAAAATTGATATTAGTTGTTTAGACAAGTAAAAATTATTTTCAAAATTAGTAACATACTTTATGGCCATTTTGACTAGAAACTAAATGAAGTTGCTGGCAGAGTACTGAGTACTGAGTACTGAGTACTGAGTACTGAGTATACAATGTGTTTATACAGTGCTGAACATTTATTTTTCATTTTTCCATCCAAATAGTTTGTCTCAATGTAATTGATTTAAAATTCGTTATATACTTGTACTGTTATATACTGTACTATTTTGAATTGACTATGGAAATACCATTTTAGGGGAAAGTGGAGATGACACTGGAGATAGTGAATGAGAAAGAAGCAGAGGAGAGGCCAGCAGGAAAAGGCAGAGAAGAACCCAACATGAACCCAAAGCTGAATCCTCCCAAGTAATACAATCAGCATAACTGTGCAAAAATTGAAAACATCACCAGTGTATCTCCATTTTTGTTGATTTTTTTTTCTACATGATTTAAACATGGCAGCTATCCTTTGTGAGAATGGACCAATAGAAATGCTCCAAAATGACCTGGAGTAAAACCTACTCACCTAACTTACATTAAAGGAACACTTTTTCCTTCTACTGTAAACTTACTGTTTTGGCAATACATGTTTTTCTGAGGACAGAGATGATATGCTGATTTGTAATATCATATACAGTGTATATATACGATATACAGTTACCATATTTTTGTTCCTTTGCACATTTTAGCCGACCTGAAACTTCATTCTTCTGGTTCACCAATCCATGCAAGACCCTGAAGTTCATTGTGTGGCGAAGATTCAAGTGGATCTTCATTGGCCTGATCCTGTTAATCTTATTGCTGCTGTTTGTTGGAATTCTTCTCTACTCATTGCCGGTACAGACAAGCTTGGATTTGGCTGCAGAAATGATAACCATAGGGGGGCAATATTATAGTGTAATTATATAATTACAGCTTTTTAGATGTGATGCACAGACTTGGCTCCATATTACAGAAACTTTTTGTCTTAAGATCTGAAGGGTCAAGATGATCATTTCCTTTTACAAATTCTTATTAATGAAGGAAATCTTATCTTAATTTAGGAATCTTATTTTACAGCGTCTTATCTCAGGTTAGGAAATCTTAAACTACTTGATCGACATCAACAGTCAACTGTTACCTAGCAGCGGATGATACACGCACAGCTGAAACGTAAACACAATCAAAATAAAGTTAGTTAGCCAGTCAGCTTTAGAAAAGAGACCGTATTTAGAAAATGGTGTTGTGTTAGGAAGCGTCTGTAATACTGTTTTCTGATGTGGAGTAAATGGATCAGCTTATGAACTTAAGAACTGTTGTTCTGTAATAGCCTTCATCCTAAACTCAGTCCTAAGTGAAGTCACGGTGACTAAACAGATAAGATTTCCGACATTTCAGACATTCAAGTTTCTGTAATACAGGCTCTTGCTTGCAACGCTCACATTTAGCAGGCTGAAATAGCCTTTGGTGCTCTGCATCAATGACACTGTGTGTCTTTAGTGAACTCAAGTGCTAATTCAATAAGTATTTGTTGTTTTCTCTTTCAGAACTACATTTCAATGAAAATTGTGAAGCCCCTTCAGTGAGATGGACAAGTGTTTCCCTGGGTGCAGTAATGGAGAAGTGACATGCCAGAAGAACGTAGAGTTTATGTCCGCTGAGTGAAAGTATTTTAAAAGGCAGAACTCATTTATTCTTTTCACATTTATTGTACAACCCCATTTTCAAAAAAGTTGCGACACTGTGCGCAATGTGAATAAAAAACAAAATGCAATGATGTGCAAATCATTTAAAGCCTATATTTCTTTGAAAATAGTATAAAGACAATATATCAAATGTTGAAACTTAATTTTTTTAATGATGTGCCCATTTTGAATTTGATGCCAACAACACATTCCAAAAAAGTTGGAACAGGGGCATGTTTACCTTTTTTCATCACCTCTCTGCAAGTATGTGGGAACTGAGGAGACCAATTGCTGTAGTTTTGACAGAGAAATATTTTCCCATTCTTGTTTGATATAGAATTTCAGCTGCTTAACAGTTTTGCGTCTCATTTGTTGTATTTTTCCATAATCCTCCAAATGTTTTCAGTGGGTGTCGGGTCTGGACTGCAAGCAGGCCAGTTTAGCACCTGGACTCTTTCCATACAGAGCAGGCTTGTTGTAATATATGCAGAATGTGGTTTGGAGCAAATTCTTCCCTGAAAAAAGATGTCAGTCCACACGACAACATAGATCGTTCAGCATTAATGGTGCATTCACAGATGTTTGAGTGATTTCCACTACAGAATCATGCATGTTTTTCATGCAGTGCCACCTGAGGCCTCCAAAATTATAACCAGCACATACTGGCAAATACCAGATTCTGAACCTCTGAATGTTACTATATACCATAGATGATGAAAAAGTGATTTGCTGTTTTACATTGAGAAACATTATTCTGGAATTGTTGCACTATTTGCTCACGCAGTCTTTCACAAAGTGGTGAACCCCTCTTCATCTTGACTTCCAAAAGACACAGCCTCTCTGGGATGCTTTTTTTATACCCAATCGTGTTATTGACCTGTTGCCAATTAACCACCAGGTGTTTTCTTAGCACTACACAACTTTACCAGCTTTTGTTGCCCCCTGTCCCAACTGTTTTGGAATGTGTTGTTGACATCAAATTCAAAATGGGCATATCTTTCAAAAAACTATTTCATTTCTTGATTTCAACATTTGATATGTTGTCTTTCTATTTTCAATTAAACAAAGAGTTTAAATGATTTGCACGTCATTGCATTTTGTTTTTTATTTACATTTTCCACAGCATCCCAACTTTTTTGGAAATGGGGTTGTAATCAGTTCAGATTGATTGATCAGATATTTTTTCCAGTTAGTTTTCACCTGAAACTGTCTACTTGTCTGTTACATGATCACACTGTTAATCATTAGCTCTTTCATTGTTGATCACATCTCATATAATATCTAGCTCATGTATGCAACACATCTCCTGATTTCATTAACTCACACATCAAATGTTCACTGTGTTATACATTAAGTCTAATAAAAATTAAGTGGACTCAGTAAAAGTAGTAAAATCTAAATTTTATATACATTAAATCAAAGATGTTTGTTCTTATTTAGGTACTCACTCTGATGACAAGCATGATCATTGATTAGTGGGAACAGCCATAATAACTTGTATATCTTCGCTTTCTGGGTGGTTTCACTAACAGTCACCTGTTTATGTTGCTGCTATGTATTAAAAACCTTCACACTTCTATTAATATTTTCATGTTTCAGTTGTAGAAACAATTTTGGCTTTGCCTTTGTTACAGTGTCCATTCTTTTCAGGACACTTGCTTTCAGTTTTTAAAGAAATCAGCAGGGTTATTTTTCTAGACCTCCAAAGTTTCCTCTCAGAAGTTGGTTCTATTTTCTGTTTCTCATGATCCAAGTATTCCCAAACACATTCAGTGATGTTGAGATATGGACTCTGGGGTGGTCTGTCCAGTGGTCTGAGAGCACTAGCAGCTTCTTTGTTTGATTTGCAAATGATCTTCTTGCTTCTTTATTTCCTTTTCTTAGTGAGGGTTTCTTGATAGCTACACATTCTTTTAGACCTATACCACCGAGACGTCTTCTCACCGTGGCAGGATGGACAGAAACACTTGTGGATTTTTTCAGATCTGATGCAAGTTTAAAGTAGTAAAGCACTTATTAACTCCAGTTTTGGAAACTCCTCTGACGTTCCCCTTCTTTATGCACGTAGATTATTTTATATCTTATCTCTTCTGAAATATCTCCTGGTTGTTTTGATTTGAAATGAAATAAATGAAGGTGATAATAAATGATGGTCTCTGACTTTGGCATATTACCGTAGGTATGGTACATCGGAGTTCATAACTAAAAAAGTGTCTATAGCTTTTACTTCACTTGTGCCCAACTCTTCATACTCTATGCTGTGTGTCTCAGACATATTATACAATAGGATAAACCAACTAGCTTCAAATGAAAGCTGAACATCTTAGCTAACAAAGAGGCCATTTCAATATCAGAACAATCCACGGTGCATTTAATAAGTAGCTCAAAAAGTTAGTCCCACCTTCTCAGACTGTATCATTCAGAGCTCGTGCCAAAGGGCAGTCACTGTTAATGTTACATTTTTTTTCTAAAGGTTCTGATCATCTGTGCCAACCGACCCAAGCAAACATGCCTCCACTGGTGCGCTGTGGGCCGTGTGGGTTTGGCCAAACCTACCAGACTCCAGCACTACCATTCTGGAACGTGTCCCACGGAGCTGTGGAGAACCCTCAGTGAGTTAAGGATGAGTCAGCACTGCATGCACAGGACCATGCAGGACCATGCAGGACCATGCAGGACCATGCAGGACCATGCATCCTTACTGAAAGAGCAATGCTGTCGTTGATCAATTTAAGCATGTTTGCACGTTTGTAAAGGAAAATTTTCTAGCAGCAGTTTTTGTGGTTTCAGTTGACATTCCTCTAGCAGTAGTAGTGTTGTCAACAATAGTGATGGTAATAATGCAGGTTACACATTTAGGTTCATGGGAGGCAAAACAATAATCATTATTTTATTTTGCAGCATCTATAACGGACGGTTAATGTCAGGAATAAACTAATTTACCACATCCACTAATGTTAACAACTGAGCTTCATAAACAAATAACTTAATAAATGAAAGAAAACACGCTCCATATGTAAAAACTTCCTAAAACTGTACCCACAATTCATTTTTCCATCTTTAGAAAAGTAAGGTTTTAAAGTTCATATTTTTCACTTTGTACAAATCCAAGATTTAATGAAAAAACTATCCTGATGTTTTAGTAAATGCAACTCATCTGCTGATGTCAGGAGAGGTGAATAACTATAGATATACATAACTAGATGCCATGTTGTCCGTTTTTTATTAAATTAATAAATACGTCTGCGCTTCTGCCGTGTTGGAGCAGTCAAGACCAAGAAAAGTATTCAGTCTGCACTTGATGTTAAAAATACGAGTTTAGCACGAGCTCTGATAGAAACATCTCACACACATCAGCAAATCTGACGGTGTGTGAATCAGTTCTAAACTTAATACACATAAAAATAAAATAAACCCCCCAAAACACAGAAAGGAGGTCAAAGCTAAATTTCCTAAGGTTTCCTACTTGCCAGCTTCTGTTTCAAGTTCTCATTTCACCTTAAAATGACTAGAAGTGATTATTCAGCTCTCTCTGTAGTCACTGGCACTCGATCTAGGATCAGCCCTTCAGACAACGGCATAAAGTCAAGTAAATTGGACGACCTGAAAACTCCACATGCCAATCCTGCTACTGTAGTTTTGACAGAATTCTGGCTACAACAATCTGTATCTAATTCAGAACTCCATCCAGTTAAATCTACACAGGAACGCAAGCGGTGGCGGAGTGGCCGATTTGTTATTCAAGTAAAAATTGTCCTCATTATGCAAAGACAAATGTTTTGAGATCTTAGGCTTGAAAGTGTGCACAGGACACATTAACACTTTAATGGTAGCCGGGATCTATAGACCTCCTTCCACACCCTCGAACCCTAAACCTAACCCACAGTTAATGACTTGGCTGAGCTTTTAAATCCACACATCAACTCAAAAATGCTGATCCTAGGAGATTTTGACTTGGTTAACTGATCTTAATACCTATAGGACCCATCAAAATTGTCATGCTTAGCCAAGATCTTAGAAACCTTAGTGAATGAACAACTCAAGGCATTTGTGAATAGAAATTTAATCTCAGAGTTTCAGAGAAAAACGCAGCACAATCTACAAAAAGCTACTCACATCGCTTTAGATCTTTTCAGTGCCATCCATAAAAAGAAACATTGTGTAGCCATTTTCATTGATCTCTCTAAAGCCTTTGATACAGTTCCCTACTCTTCTACTCGTCTACAAAACATTGGTTTTGATCTCAGGGCTGCTCACTAGGCTCAGGGCTAATCTCCCTGATAGACAGCACCGTGTGGCCCTAAGACAAAGTAAATCAGAGCTACTTCCAATAACAAAGGGGATCCCTCAAGGTTTGATCCTTGGACCAGTATTATTTAATATTCATATTAATGATATTAGCCACTTATATGCTGATCACACCATCTTGTACTGCTCAACTGACTATGTTGGTACTACAGTAGATAAACTACAGCATTCTCCTACAATTGGCTTTTTACAACCATAAACTAGTTAGAAATTTTGAGAAAACTAAATTTATTCTGTTTTCCAGAGCCTCTAATTTGATTTGAGCACTTTTAAAATCACAACCCTGAAGGGATCTGACACTGAAAGAGTCTACGAGTACAAATACCTTGGCATGTGGCTAGATGGCGGATGCACTTTTAAACAGGTTAGCAAACTTACCTGTAAACTGAGAGAAAAACTTGGCTCCCTGTATCGTAACAATGTTTCCCAAAGCACACAAGGAAAAGATCATTGAAGCAACATTACTGCCTGTCCCGGATTACGGTGCAGTGTTATTCAGATATGCGCCTGTCACTACTCTGGAATCTATAGACTCTGTATATCACTCCGCCTTAAGATTCGTTACTGGTGACCCCTACAGCCCCCACCGCCGTAAACTATCTGAAAAGCCTGGCTGGTCATCTCTCTCTGTGCGTCGGGAGACACACTGGCTTCTCTTCATCTATAAAGCGCTGACTGGCCGTCTGCCATCGTACATCACAGAAGTGCTCAGTGTAAATAATGCAGTTTATCACTCGTTCCAGCGACTGGATCGGCGTTCAGGAGCCGAGAGCTTTTACAGAGCTGGGAAAATCTGCTTTTAGCTACAGCACCAGTGAGCTGGAATTTATTACAGGAAACTCTAAAACTTTTCTCTGTGGTGTCACAGACACGTTAAACTTTTAGTCTCTAACCACCTGCGTACAGCCTGCAACTGCTGCTTTTCATTTTACTTCATTTTTAATATGTTTTTTGCTGTTTTAGGCATGTCTTAGCTGTTGTTTTACTTTTACTTTTTATTATTGTGCTTTTATCTCTTTACTTTTTTCCTTTTATTAGCATTCTATCTATTTTATCATTGTCAATTTACTGTCATACATGTTATATTTCTTTTATTTCATTAATTTATGTTTTTACTTATTTTATCCATATCTGGTGTTACTTATGTTACTATATTGTAATTTTATTGGTTTATTGATTTAACGGTTTATTTTTAGCTTGTTATTATTAAAATGTACTATTATGATTTTTATAATTTTGTTATAACATTTGATTTATTTTTACTATCTAATTTCTTAATCCCTGATTTCTGTACTGCCGGCTACAGTGTAAATGAGGGTCTCCCTCAATGTATTTCACATTTTGAGTAAAGGTTGATTGATTGATTGATTGATTAATTGTACTGCTTCTGCAGGAGTTGCTAGAGAACAGATTTTTCGCTTTGTTTAAACTGAAGATTATAAAAATAACTGACTGTCGTTTTATTTAAGTGAACGCACCACGTCCGCTGACGTCAGGCGCAGTTTAACGTTAGTGAGCCGCGTTTTTCCCACTTAAAGCGGCTAAACAAGGCGCTTACGGTCCGCTTTCAACCTCCGACTGGGCCACTTTACTGAACCCCCCGAGATCAGAGTGACTCCCGGCACAATCGGCGGCTTTGGGAGAGGTGAAGGTGAGTCGATTAGCCGGAGTTCACGCGATTCTGACTAAGATAAATAAATAGTTAGCTAACCTAGCTTAGCTGGCTAGCTGCTTTACATTTACTGGACTAACGGTAGTTTAGCCTAGCTTAGCCTAGCCTAGCTTAGCTGAACCAATTAGCTAAAATTAAGCACAGGTCCTGTTGCCGTTCATGCGTGACGGTCTCCGCCTTTCGCTGCTGATAGTTTGGTAGTTCTAAAGAAAATCCTGGCGATATTTTAAGGATTTGTAAATCGCGTTGGCTAACCCAGCTAGCGGACCTGCTAAGCTAATGATCGGAGTATAGCTCGGCTCGGCTCGCCGCGTGGCTGTGCGGCGCTGCTGGGTGTTTAATGTGGACCGGTTCGGTCCGCGTCCTCTTTACTGTCTTAGAAAACGAGAGAGGAGAGAAATAGACGCTCTGGTGACATTTGGTGTTTTGCTTTATTAGCTGTTAAACGACTTTTGTTTTGTTTACTTTTGTTTATTTTCGTTTTGTTTACTTTTGTTTTGTTTGATCTTTGATCTAGCTTAGCAACAGGCCCCGGGTGTCTCGCCGTCTGTTCTGTAGTTTGGGAGCTGAGCTAACGGCGTCGTTATCGCCTCGTCCTGATAAAATCACGCGTTACGATCCGCGTCGGACCTGCAGCCCGGCAGACCTTAACCGAGCTAGGCTAGGCTAGGCTAGCTGAGAGGGGGGAAATAAGTAAGTACATTTTATTTATGTAGCACATTTAAAACCAAGATAAGTCCACTCGGCGAGGCTCTACGTCAGCCAGGTAAAGGTGAGTCTGGGTTTTGTTGTTATGCGCGCTTCAGCTGCGTGTCGGACCGAGGCTCGTCCGTCTTCCGCGTGTTTAACTGAGGGACCTCCTAATAAAGTGTTAATCGTTCGGGATTTTCACGGGAAGTTCGGCGTTTTCCTCCCCGAGAATAGACGAACCTTCCCGGGACTTGTGGGGTTTTGTTGGACATTACGAGCTGACACGGGGTTTCTGGTGTTGTCCGTTGAGGACCGGGTCTCGTGGTTTTCCCGGCAGCAGCGCGATGACGCCGCCCTCCGGTCAGGATTTCGGGGTGCGTTCAAGCAGCGAGCGCAGCGCTGTCGTCGTTCCCCGTTTTCCAGAGTGGCCCTGTGGCGAGTTGCAGGTTTTGCCAGCAGTGATTCCCGTAGCGGCGCGTTGTGTTGGACCTCCCGTCTTGCGGAGCGGCTGTCGCGCTGTGCTACATTTCAAGGCTGAGAAGCGGCGCGGCGGGCAGACGGGCTGGGAACCAGTCACGTGGTTTTAGGAGTCGGATTACGAAACACAAACGGGGATTAAAGGAAGATAGCGAAGGAAATCGCGCGCTCATTCACTGCGAGCGGGTCGAGATACCTGGCCTGGTTTACCTGGTCTGGTTTACTTGGCCTGGTTTAGCGTCCGCAGGACAGGCCGCCGTGCTGACCGGTTACCGCGCGCTGTGTGTTTAAGGCGGGGAGGCTCCGCGGCTGAAGTCCCTGCTCGCTTTTCCGAGAGGCCATTTTGGTGCGTGTGGATGAGGCGCGGACCTTTTGTGTGTTTTTTCCCGACTTCGTCGTTTAATTCACGCCCACTTTTCCGCACCTACATATCATTGGTTTTGTCCGTTGCGGCGCGAAGCCTTGCTCGCTGGACAGGCCTGTCGGATTAAAACCGAGCCGAGACGGTTTTGGTGCTTTTGTCGGTTTTCGCGTCGTGCGGCGTTCGTTCTTCTCCTAAAGCCGCCGTTGGTTGGCGCAGCCGCTCGGCGGGTCCCTGATGACACAGACTTGCTTTTAAAAGGTACGTTTGGTCACTTTCGCTCGTCTGGTGTGCGGCAGATTATTGGATTGGGGTCTCAGGCGAACATCTCGTGTTGATCGCGCGGCTTTTGTCTGTTGTTCAGCTCCTTATGAAGGCAGGCGGGCGAAGCCGCAGCGCGCCGGGCTGTAGCGGAGCCCCGCGGAGCTGCCTGGAGCCCGGTTTGTCTAACGTAGGACATCTGGCCCAGCGTAATGGATCTGGGTGCAGTTCCATTCGGCACGGTTTAATTATAGCCGTGACCTGGTTTATTACTTAGCTGCTCGTTTTCCATTCTTTTTATGTTAGTCGAACCCCGCGCCTGATGCTACTGCTGAGTGATGGAAGGGAGAATTAATCCGGGATAATGTGTAGTTCTGAGATCTGAGTTTAATTGCTTGCCCTATTTAGATTTTGGACTATCAGCACTTAAAGAGGAATTCCAGTTTTTCACAATTTCAGAGTAATTATATTGTTAAGATGTTCACAGGGGCATTCACCTGCAAAGTTAGGGTTCTACACAATGGTGGTGATAGGAACCAGACGTCTTAAGTGTTTAGTCCCTCTAAAAAGCTCTCATAGGATGTTATAACGCAAGCCGTTTATAAATATGTTGCGTAATGCCTGATATAAACTTTATATTTCCAAAAGTATTCACTCGCCTGCCTTCACACAAGCACAAACCTGAGTGACGTCCCATTTTTAACCCATAGGGTTTAATATGATGTCGGCCCACCCTTTGCAGCTATAACAGCTTCAGCTCTTCTGGGAAGGCTTTCCACAAGGGTTAGGAGTGTTTATGGGAATTTTTGACCGTTCTTCCAGAAGTGCATTTGTGAGGTCAGACGCTGATGCTGGACGAGAAGGCCTGGCTCACAGTCTCCACTCTAATTCATCCCAAAGGTGTTCTGTGGGGTTGAGGTCAGGACTCTGTGCAGGCCAGTCAAGTTCTTCCACACCAAACTGGCTCATCCACGTCTTTATGGACCTGCTTTGTGCAGTGGTGGTCAGTCATGTTGGAACAGGAAGGGGCCGTCCCCAAACTGTTCCCACAAAGTTGGGAGCATGAAATTGTCCAAAATCTCTTGGTGCTGAAGCTTTAAGAGCTCCTTTCACTGGAACTAAGGGGCCGAGCCCAACTCCTGAAAAACAACCCCACACCATGATCCCCCCTCCACCAAACTTTACACTCGGCACAATGCAGTCAGACAAGTACCGTCTCCTGGCAACCACCACACCCAGACTCGTCCATCAGATTTCCAGGCGGAGAAGCGTGATTGGTCACTCCAGAGAACACGTCTCCACTGCTCTAGAGTCCAGTGGCGGCGCTTTACTCCACTGCATTCCACGCTTTTCATTGCGCTTGGTGATGTAAGGCTTGGATGCAGCTGCTCGGCCATGGAAACCCATCCCATGAAGCTCTCTACGCTGTTCTTGAGCTGATCTGAAGGCCACATGAAGTTTGGAGGTCTGTAGTGATGGACTCTGCAGAAAGTCGGTGACCTCTGCGCACTATGCCCCTCAGCATCCGCTGACCGCTCTGTCATTTTACGTGGCCGACCACTTCGTGGCTGAGTTGCTGTCGTTCCCAATCGCTTCCACTTTGTTATAATCCCACTGACAGTGGACTGTGGAATATTTAGTAGTGAGGAAATTTCACGACTGGACTTGCTGCACAGGTGGCGTCCGATCACGGCACCACGCTGGAACTCACTGAGCTCCTGAGAGCGACCCATTCTTTCACTAATGTCTGTAGAAGCAGTCTGCAGGCCGAGGGGCTCGGCTTTATACACCTGTGGCCATGGAAGTGACTGGAACACCTGGATTCAGTGATCTGGATGGGGGAGTGAATACTTTTGGAAATATAACATCAGTCAATAAATTTAATAAGGCACCTTTTCACGTCAAGCCCCTCTAAATGACTTTATGTCCCTGCAGTTGGTTTGTGGACCTGGCTGACGGGGCGTGTCTTGGCCTAAGGCCGCAACTGTCTAAACAGCAGCTTTTAGTATCTGTTTGTTTTTTTTTGTTTTTTTTTTACAGATTGCATTAAATGAACCCAGTAGTGGTGTCGTTAGCAAGTATCTAATCCTGATTTAAAGTGGAGTTGTTGCCTCATCAGAGGTGAAAGGGCTGAGTTGCCTCACTGGGTGACTGTTTTTCTGCAAAAACACTTTGCATTCTGTATCAAGGGTAAACTCCCCTGCCTTGATCTTTGCAGTCTGAGCTGAAGGGACACCATGGCCCATTCTAAAGTGCGCACACGTACCACTCGACAGCATGCTGCAGAGAATACGGGCTACACCTACTCTCTCAGGTGAGCGTGTGACAAGTTTGCTGTTCAGGCTGCTAATTCATGTCTGGCGTACATCACAAAACAAGTCTTCCTGTGTTCTTTCTGCTTAACTTGGTCAATTATTTAGACAGAGGTTTCTTATCAGGTGTTGAAGACTTTTGAAGGTAGTGGAGTGAATTCCACGCCGCTGCTCCGGGGCATGGGTGTTGCACAACTGTCCAGCGTCGTACCGAGGATGATTGTTGGGTGTGTGTGCTGAGGATTTACCTTCCAGGCGCTCCTGTTTCATGGCCTTGTATTAATGTGCATGAACGGACATGGTTGAGCATGATATTGATGGCATTCACATAAATCTGTGTTTTGGGTGTGGCGCAGGGAACAGTGCTCAGAACGGGTCCAACTGTAGCTGCTTCTTTTTGAATCCATGAAATCCGCTTCAGAGCAGCAAGATGTGGTTAATTCTGAACGGAGACAGAGCCGCTAAGAATAGCCGGTCTAGGATGTTACATATTTCTTCAGTTTAGAGGCGATTTCCCCTTTCAGAAATGAAAACAGAAGTTCTACGTGGAAGTGTATTTGTGGCTGAGTGAGTTCTTGTGTAAGGGCGTGTCTGGTGTGAGTGCGTTGGCACGTGCCTGTGCCTTTACGGAATGAGTCACTAAGGCATGTACAGCCACAGTCGTACTACAGGAATTTTTGTTGTGATGTCTGTTCATGTTGTACTGTGCAAAAAGTCAGAGACCGTGTTTCATTTCATTTCTGTTCAAAGTACATCAAGCAGCATCATGTTAGTGTATATTTAACAGAAAATTATACAGAACCCTCAACAACCTGTAGATCATCTCATTCAGTCTTCAAAATTCAGTATTTAGTGCAACAATTATTTGCCTTCAGCTTCTATAGTTTTTGGGCGACTTTTTATTCATTCATTCATTCATTCATTCATTCATTCGTTCATTCGTTCATTCGTTCATTCGTTCGTTCATTCTGCAGGAATGTTTTTCCACACCTCGAAAGTTCAGTCTTGGAAGTAGTTTGCACTTTCTTGTGATCCAGGCAGTCCAAAACACATTGATGTTGAGATGGCCAGTCCACTGTTCTGAGATCACCAGCAGCTTCTTTTTGATAATTGTTGGACTCTTCGTTTTGAAACTCCTTCTTTCTTTCACATTCCCTTCCTTAATTTCCGCAGGAGCTTAGTATGAAAAACCTACTGAGTAACTATTGATTAGAAGTTAAACAAATAAAGGGTGTTTGTCTTCTGCATGTATGTGTGTATATTCATAGTACAGTGTGCAGCATAATGCAAAGTACAATGATGTATTTTAGACTTCTTTCCTCTTTGTTGACCATAAATGTAATGAATGCTCTCTTATAAGAGAGACGAGTGCTGTGTGTTGATTTTAGCAGCAGGGGCTCAGATTGCCTGGTTCCTTTGTGTTGTTGGGGCTGAGGAATGAGACTGTTCCTGTTGCACGTTTGACATTACACACTCCCTCTTTAGCAGTGAGTCAGAAAAGCCTGTGGGCTTCTTCTCTGCTTACATTACAAAAACGGTTGTTGCTTTTTTCTAAAATGTGTGCTTTTAGTGTAGCGGTCTTTCCCCCTTTTCTCCGTTTCTTTGTTTTTCTTAGGCCTCTGTATGGCAGAGGACTTCAAATCTGGACCCTGACTCTAGTGTCCGGCCCTGGATTCTTTAATCCCCGGTAGGCATGGCACGAGGTGAATAATCAGTTACATTAACCGTTCCGTTAACTATCTAGAGATCACAAAATCCAGGACCAGAAGCTGGAGTCCGGGTCTGAATTTGAAGAGGTACTGATATACTGACATCAAGTTTAAAATAAAAATAAGAACTACAAAGAACTACTGCCTAAGAACGTGCCTTGTATTTATACGTTAATATTTGCATGCTTACCAGAGGTGTGGTGATGTGCTTATTGAATTAAATTGATGAAAAGTGTCTTTATTCTGCAGAGCTATTATTAAAACCGATTGGTTTGGTTTTCACATTGAACCTTACTCTGATAGGGTGTGCACTAATGGTTAATTTAAGGTTCCTGTGGATAAAAAACAAAAAAAAAATCTTTAAAATAGATTTAAAAAAAATTGGATCACAAAACATCTTATTGTATGTCCTCTATTGCTATGAGACATGGTTTAGGATGTCCAATGCATCGTGTATTGAGTAAAAACAAAAATTGATTCGGTTCTTATCGATTGTTTCTTGATGTTTTGTGCTGTTTGCTCTGGTGTAGTAGAGGAACGTGTGTGTGTGTGTGTGTGTGTGTGTGTGTGTGTGTGTGTGTGTGTATATATACACACAAAAAAACTATTGGTTTTCTGTCCTAAAACGAGTTGCCCAGATTAAGTTGGAAGTCCTAGAGCCATGAAACTTGGTCAGTAGGTTGTCCCTCCTGCTACTCGGTGCATGACATGAGCCCAGTCGGCCTATTGTGCAGAAAAATGCACTTTGCCTAAATCAAAAGTTTTAGAGACCAAATTAATATTTTTTCTTGATTCCTTGGGTCAAAACAAACAACTTTGCAATTTGATTTATTTAGCTCCGCCTCCAAAGATTTTTTTGCAAATTTAGCATAATAAGCGAAACCTACTTTTTGGTACTAGTCCTACAGTTTTCACCCTGTCCACATGTAATTGGTGTCAAAAAATTCAGAAGAGCCTGAACTGAAATAATTATCAAAACATTGTTGACTTTTCTAAACAGTATGGCTGCCACATGCTAATGAACCCTTCTGGAACACTTCAAAATAATTCATAATTAAAAATTCTCAATCCTTTACCTAAAAACTGTAAATCTGACCGGCTTATTCAGTAGAAGATTCTGAGGTTATCTGTGGATTTATGTGCACATTTTTCATTAGGGGGTGGAGTAAATGCTACAGGCTGAAACTTTGCCTGCAGCAGCTACTAGACAGACTGAAAGGGACTCTATAAGGAAAACTTGATGCATTGAAATATATGGTTGCCACCGGCCAGTCAGCATTTAGCAGGACTTTGACAGGCTAAACGTTGAAACTTGGTGTCTATATTTAGCCAAATTCTAGCAACCAGTCAAATTTAAACAATTTCTTTTTCATGAATTTTCATGTCATCATTATTTCTTTCAAGTTCAAGGGCTGTTTTTTGCTCCTATGTGGTTAATTATAAACTATCCTTTATGGTCGGATCATGACACTCACTCACCAACCAGTGGGACATTTCACGTTTCTGTCCTGGGACAGTGTGAGACTTCCTGGTGAGCTGTTTTTACCAGCTGGAAAAGCGCGGCTGCAGTTTTTGTAATAGTTGTTATAATTTAAGAAAGAAACTGTGGTTTTTAGCTGTCTGGTGACGAGGCTCAGCTATCCTGTTACAGATGCTAAACGAGTGGCCAACAACAGCGCTAAGCTGTCTAGTTTCTCAACAGCGTCAGCTTTATTACGAACAGCGAGCGGTCACCCCCACCGCGTCCATGTCGGGGCATATCGCAGTATTCCGCTCCAGCTAGCAGACGCCTGCATTTCTCTGTTCATCATAGTTTTTATATATATTGAGTCGTCCTTTTAGGTTTGTTTAAACTGAAAGTGGTGCTTTTTTTTGTCTTGTTAGATCTACGGTATCATCCGTTCGTCAGGTGCGTGAGTTTTACTGTAGGGCAGGTTAGTTATGCCACTTATCTCGTCACTCACTCGGTCACAGGAAAACCGCTTGCTGGTTGCTCCACTCAACCAGGGAATGATGTAACTCCACGTTTCAGCTGTTGCTAAAGACTCATTTCACTCGTCGCCCCCAATCATGTCAAACCTTGGAAGTGCGCCCTGTCCTGGCAGCAGCGTCGCCTTCCTTGCAATAGAAAATGCCACCAGGAATTTTGCTAGAATGTGGAAATGTGAGAGGTGTATATCATTTATCGCCCAGGCCTGCGTATTATATATTATATTACTAACTGTCGCGAAATCTAGCACATCTAATTGTTAATGTTTGACAACCGTAAGTTTCAATCTGGTCTCTGGGTTTTGATCAAAACTTCAGAGTTGGTCTAGAAATACTCTCTGGCCTCTCAAGGTAAATCGTTATCAGAAAATGTTGACTCTTCCACTCACTGTGGTGTTGCTCCATCAGTTCCTCTCTGCGGCCGTGGCATTGCTGGCTTGTTTTGCTGTAACTCGTCAGTTATTGGTTCGATCATCTTAGAACTTTTGCTTTGTGTAGAAGTTCAGACTCTGATGGGTTCTGCAAAATGTGGTCCAGATTGGCCTTTAGGGGACTGGAGTGCTTTAGCACTCAAACACTCGCAACAAAATCAATAAAATGCTATTACATTGTTATTACAAGGTCGACAGATAAACAGTTGCTGTTGTGAGTCAATTCACTTGTTTGAATAACTTTGTAATTGCTAGGCGTGTAAGAGTGAGATTCATGATTCAATCTTACATCGATTCTTTTAGACAATGATAAGGTCATTTTTGATATTTGGAAATTTGCCATGTTTTTTTCCCGATGCGATTCCACACAGTCTGTTTTATATTTATGAATTCATAAATGCAGACAAAATATAATTTGATCACTTTATTATTAAATGTCTAATACAGCAGTTATAAGCAGAAATCAATGTAACGGTAGATACTGTAAACAAGTGCAGTTATCATTGTGAAATAAGGTAAACAGGCGTTTTACTGCAAATCTCCGCAGCAGAAAAGCTACTTTGCTTTACTGTTGTTTAGTAGTAGTAAGTGATGTTTTAACTAAGGCTGAAACTGCAGGAGGGCTCACGCTGCCGTTGCGAGCTTGAACCCGCTCATTGTCTCTTGTGGCTGTTTCTAATTCAGGGTTTTTTGTTTTTTTTTTGGACACTTTTTTTTGGGGTTATTTTTATTATTCAAGTTTTTTTTTTTTTAGCAAGAATTATTTAGCTGACTAACATTTATTTATGCCCTGAAAAAATGGCTACTAAAATAAAATAAAAATCAATTCTGCCACCCTGTAACTCAGCTTTGGTCTCTTTCAGGGCAGCTTTATTGAATTCCAGTGAAAGCCGAATCAAATCTTCCTGGTGTCCAAAGATTCACATAATAATGATCGGTGTCATATTCTCAGAGAAAGAGAGTAATGAGGACAAGTAGCAACTGAGGAATAAAAAAAGAAATTCAGAGGTTCACTGAGTCCTGAGGCAGGGAGGGAGGCAGGGAGGCAGGGAGGCAGGGAGGGAGTGGGCTGTCTGGAACAGGAAGTGAACTAAGTAAAGTAAAGCCCTGATTTCCCTCCCCCTGAACCTGCTCTGATCTGCTGATGAGCTGCGCAGCGAGACTGTGTGTGTGTGCGCGCGACCGGTGTGTGTGTGTGTGTGTGTGTGTGTGTGTACACAGTAACGTGCGTCTGCAGGAGCTGTCCATGGCATGAGCCTTGACGACAGGTGGGATCTGGAGAGCTGGGGCTGGACTCTGCTGTGTGTATTACTGTTTTGTTCTTATCTGAATGCGCAGGGAAGAGTTTATCTTCTTATTTAGCCCCAGGGTTTTTATTGTAAACAGAAAAAACGCCTCTCGGACGTCAGACCTGACATTTTATCCTGCAGCAGAGCGAGAGGTCACTGTTTATACCATCATGCCGTTTATACCGTCATGCCGTTTATGCCGTGCTCGCCAGCGCTCGGCTTGTATTCAGCTGTCTTGAACGGCCTACGCGAGTGTTGTAGGCCTGTCGCAATGAGATCAGCTCCAAAGTTCAGACGCATGAATGCTGGGATTGTTTCCAGAGAGATGGCAGTTGGTGGCGTTTTGTTTTTTTTCCTTCCTCATTGGAGGATTCAGTCCTCTAGAAATTGAAGCCAGGCACAGCGTGTGGAAAATGTTCCGCCTCTTTTTACTTCTGTGCTGTAACTCTGGCTGCTGGCGTGGGAGTGGTGCTGTTTTTCTATATTTGGAACTGAGCGTATTCCCCTGTCGTTTGGTTTTCCTGTCATTTTCATTGTTTATCTGCTCCTATTGTATTCCAGCACAGGACGGGCACACAACAGCCACACAACAGTCTGTCTTCAGCTTTTATTTAGGGAGATTAATCTATTTCAAGCTGTGTACTCTTTTATCCTCAAGTGCATATGGCATCTCTTGAGCCAAGATAATGCTGGAACCCGAGTCTGAGGACAGATAGTATTGCTGTATTCTACAGGTGAGCAGTGTGATCACATCATTACTGTAGCAAGTCCTTCTTCACTGCTTCAGAATGCGTTTCTGAGCGGGATGCAGAAATTCATTTGATTTCAAAATGATTTATTTAACTTATAACTAATAAATCAATACAGAACAATGCAGTGAATTGTAAATGGTTTAAGTGAGCATAAAATGACGTATGTAAATCAATCTAACGTCCTCCAGCTGTGCCAACATCAACACTCCACTCAAACTCATCCCAGGCTTGATTTTGAGGTTCACTGCCGAATACGATCACGTTGCACAATGATGACTGACTGATTCGCTCTTATTGAAGTGGAGAACACAGAATGCTTTCTGCTTCAGGGTTGCCATCTTCTCACAGACTGAAGGGAGCCATGTTCCAGTGATGGTCAGAAACTCTGACCCCCTCTTTCATTTGGTGTGTGATTGGTTCCTAGATGCCTCACAGTTTTGAAATTGTGCTATAATTCCTCTGTGGTGACCAGTTAGGAGCACTGTACACACATTAGGCACCGTCCAGTGCCAAATACTTCATTGATGTATTTCCTCATTCAAATCGTCAATGGATGTAGGGGTGTGGCTCGTTTAGAGGAGTGATTTAATGAATTGGACAGGATCCTAAGATGTATGACTTGAGAAATGGCTACCGAATCTACAGAGGAAGTTACTATCAGTGTTGTGTGGAAGATTTCCCCCACAGGGAAGGGGAGGGAGAGCTCAAGCCTGCACTGTACAGGTCTGAGAACATGAGCACAGATTTGGAGTGAAAGCAGTTGCACTTCGTTGGCATCAACAGTATGTTCGTTTTCCATGATGCGCATTGCCACAGTACTGCCTTGTGATGTCAGGGTCACAATGAATTGGCAAAGCCCTAATAAGAGGCTGCTGTTTATCCAAATACCAAAGTCCGCTAGCGGCATGCTAACTTCCTTTGGGACCATATCGGAAACTTGGTATTATGTTGGCGTCAAGCTAGAGGTGGTATAAGTTCATATTTGACGGCTATGCTAGTATAAACAGAGAGAAAACGCTTGTAACAGCTATACACACTTTACATTTGTTTAATGCTAAAGTGTGGCTGCAACAGATCAAATTTGATCATTAAAATATCTGAAAATGCCATTTGAATAACTGGGACTTTGAACCCATTTTTCTGAAAGCGAGTGTGTTGATTTGTATCACACTGAGGGGAAGTATTCACTCCTCAGTAGAAGGGGTAAGCGGTATGGAGTTGAAACAGACGAAGCAGAGGCTGAAACTACGGTTATAATGACATTTATACAATTCAGTGTTTTACAGAATGCACTGCATTAAAGCCACGTAAACAGACTTGCACTCACTTTGCAATGAAATGTGTTTAGTCAGTGTTCAAGTGCTGACCACATCCACAGTATGCTCAGAAATGCATGTTGTGACGCAAGTTACCATGGTAACGATAAAATGGTCATATTGCCCAGCTCTGATCAGTAGCGTTTGGAGGGTTTATGCTATGAACAGACTGGAACTTCAGTGGCTGGGCTTTAAGAAATGATCATTTTAAGGGTTGTAATTCCCGGCGCCTCTGCAGGTAACGAGGTTCCGTTGGAGAATCTTTTATTTTTTTTCTTCACCCAGTCACTGTGTAATATATAACCAGAGTTCTGCGTTTCTAGGCCATTATTTATGTCAAATGTATTAAATTATGGTGCAAAAACGACACTACATGCTGTGTTATAAACCCTGTGTATCGCTACGCCCCCGTGTTGTGCAGTGATTCTTTCTGTAAGGTCTAAATTTGAGAACTGTTTCAATATTACTTGCCTGTTGTGCCCTCATCATTCTCCAACGAGGGGATGAAATAAAGCCCGGTTACAGAGAATATCAGGTGTTAACCAGATGATGAGAGCCTCTTAATAGCAATTATCCTTGACCAACTGCTGAATTCCTCATCTGGTTGCATTTTATAGGCAAGAATTTCTTCAATATTAGAAGTATTAGAAGTATAATATAGAACCTTTTTACGTCCACTAAACTTTTAAAAAGCTCACCCAGTGCAATGCCATAAGCTTCTTTAATAATAACTGAGTGAATGTGTTTTAATTTTTATCACTGTTTTATCCAACAGTTACATCCTCTATCCAGCTCTTCTAGATATCCTAGATATTGTCGTTAGTGCTGGGCAATATGGCCTCATATCAATATTACGATTAATTGAATATTTTACATTAATTCATCGAGAAGGACCGCCATGGCCAAAGAGAAAAAGCAGTTTTTGTGTATGTCAATAACCTCAGGGGTTGACAGGGTCTATTTTGCAAGCTTGTTTTTATTTAGTTGACACCTTCAAGCTCTTATCCGTCCCTTGAATACGTGCACATTACACGTCTGTAAATAAGGGCTGGAGCTTAAAGCGTCCCGACTTCAAAGCGTCTGTTGTTTACTGTCTTTCCTGGGAAGCACGGTCAGTGATCTGAGCTCGGCACTGGTGCACATCTCATCAGAGTAGAGGGGAATGGGCTTTTGCTATGCATGTAGTCGCGCTTGAAAGACCTGAACGTTTTTGGTGTTACTCATGAACTCTAGAGCATGGGTGGGTGATTTGATATCATTATTGTGATAATTTGTCATATTAAGTCACAGTGTGCCTTTTTTTGACTGCTGTGGCTACTGTAAGTACTTAAACTGCATGTTTTATTATAAAGAGTATATTTAGGCCTGTTTCATTGAATTTTGTGCAGTACAGTATGTAAAATGTTAACTCATTATATTTATATTATATTATTATATTTTTTATATTTTTGCTGGGGCTTTTATTTACTGTTCTAATTTATCAAATGAAATGTTAATATACTGTGTTGTGAAATGTCTTGCCTTATGATAGTTTTATCAAATTGCCCACCCCTATTTTAGAGGGAATTAGGGGGCTTATTTTGTTAAGTCTGAGTAGTGTGTATATATTCAGAGCTCTGTAGAATAAACGTATTTTAAACTCTATTATTGGATCTTGACCTGAAAATCTGAAAACCTGAGCATCTTCACACCCCATCATTAGTGGCATAATTAGTTATGATGGCATCATTAGTTGTCGGGCTTATTGGCCCAACTCTGATTAAGACTCTGATTAAGACTGTAGTGTGTACCAGAAAAGGCCGTCATGATCATGAAATTTTAGCTGATGATCGTCATAAATAATTTGCTTGATAATCTTGTCTCTTCTTATTCGTTGTTTGCTAGTATTTAAATACAAGCTTAAAGTGGCCACCTTACTTGCTAGCTATGTTTACTTGGTTAACGCTGGCAAGGCTTCATATTGCTTGTTTGAAAGTCTAAGCCAAAAACGCTTCTGCCAGGATGCGTACTAAAATATTATAATTAACTAACAAATAAACTCCCCAGTGCTGGCCTTTAACAGGTTAAAGCATCAAGTTAGCAGTTACATCTTGTTTTCGTATGTATGATAATATCTTAATGAAACGTTTAGGTTTTTTTCTTTTTTTGGTGTGGGGGGGTTATAATTTATTATTATTATTATTATTATTATTATTATTATTATTATTATTATTATTATTATTATTATTATACATTTATTTGCATAAACTCACCATGCTCAATTCACATTTTATTTGTTGTAATAATTTGCTCCAATAATTACGGTCATCTCAAATAATTGAAATTAGGCAGCTATGTAATAATTGTCAGACCTAATACTACGTGAGCCTTTTAATGGTGAAACACTATTGACGTTGCACTTCAGCTCACGACCAGGCCTAATTCATGTTCACAATACCAGCCCTTATAGTCTATTAATAAGGTGTGTGTGTGTGTGTGTGTGTGTGTGTGTGTGTGTGTGTCTTAGCTCCAGCTACTCTTCATCTGCACTGGATTACGAGAGGGAGCACAAACTTGCTCCCGTGTTCGACTCGCCCAGGATGTCCCGACGCAGCCTACGGCTGAACTCCAGCACCTCTCACTACCGTGATGACAGTCTGCTGGACTCCTCCCACAGCTGCAGCATCTCCTACAGCACTGGAGGCTCTGTTCACAAGGAGAACAAGTGAGCTGGATTTATTTCTGAAAAGACTCTGCCTGCAGGACCAGAAACCTAGACTGGTTTTGTCCCTGTAGGTTCGGTTCTCTTTTCTTTTTATTAAAGCAGTGGTTTGGCTGAAAAATTAAATGAATAAAAAAATGTATTCTTATGCCAAGCTGGTTATAAAGATCTGTTTTGAGTCTTAAGTTTGCTTCTTTAGCTTTGCATAGGAGCTGCGAGCCTAATGTAGACACGAAACAACATGCTTTACACAGAAACAAATGCTTTACTCGAACCCTCCTGTGTGTGTGTGTGTGTGTGTGTGTGTCTCACTTCTTCAGATGTGTCTAATTGAGATCAGGTGCTGCACCTGTGCTGTAGCTAAAACAGTAGTAATTTTGCCCATACTTTTTATGCAGAGAGCAGTTTATTTGGTTTGATTTACTCTCTCATTGAATCTCTCTGTTCCTTTCAGGACATTAAAGAGCAGGAGGTCCCGTAGCACCACATCTGGTTCAGGTTCTCTGCTTCAGACTCCAGTGAAGAACCAGTCTAACTCTGTGCTGCAGGCGCACAACAGCAGCCTGCACAGCTTTGCTGCCAGCGATGCCTCACTCCTGTCCTCCCTGCTGGACGAATCATGCATACAGGAACGCACTCTCATTGACAGCGTCTGGGGTCAGTGCATCAGACTGGACTATCTGCAGTTATATCCACCATATATCATGGTCTCCCATGATAAGCAACTGAATGAATATTGTTTTCCCTTTTTGTTTTTTAATTAGGATTGGATGAGGATGGAGATCTCAAAGGTATGTCCTCTCTCAAACGGATATGGTACATAATACTTGATGGCTTTTTTTCCATCATATATTCTGAATGTGTACAAAAATGGACTGACATTTACTGGAAGAATGTCATGTTCATGATTGTACCCGATAGAGGTTGTGGCTTCTTTTTCATTCACTGAAATATGCTCCCTGTTTATAATACCCGGAACTATTTATGATTACAGATATTTCACTACAGTTCTGTTTTCTTGGAATACATATATAAATGTTACCTGGGGAACTATTTACACAGACAACAGGACTAGTTTAAAAATGACCAGGTAATTTTGTTTTGACCAAAAATGCATACTTTTACAAGTATGAATACTATTAAATTTTATCATTTACTATCAGTTTCTTGGGTGCAGATGCAGTCACGAGGGGTACGAGGCTTTTTAATTATGTTTTCTGTTTAAAAAGTTGGCAGTAGGTTGAATAGACATACAATTAAATGTCTTGGAAGCAGGTCATTCAAAACAAGCTTGGTTTCCATAAATACAGTATGCAGTGGGGAGTGAATAGTATGTTGTGAAACTTTGAGTATGCACACACTGTTGATTTCAATAAAGTGGGGAAAAATTGACTTTACATCCCTTTTTAAGGACCATGTTACATTTACAGTGTTTATACTTTGGGGTATAGAAGTGCACCCCTGCACTGTGTGTGTGCGCGCGTGTGTGCGCGTCTGTGTGCGCGTCTGTGTGCGCGTCTGTGCGCGCGTCTGTGTGCGCGCGTGTGTGTGTGTGCGCGTGTGCGCGTGTGTTTGTTTTTTTCCCTGACCGTGTAGATAAATGCATTTGCTCAGATATGAATCTGTTTGTGCCTGACCAGTTTGGTTTGACACTGTTCTTTCAGATCGGACTCTAAGAACTGACCGCAGTTTCACCTCTGTGAATAACAGTGATATGAGCACAACTCAGACTCAGACGTTCACCGTGACCAGTGGTTATATCTGCAAAGATTGCACTGCTGGCAGCTCTGATAATCGAGATGCTCTGCCCACCTACTCTTCCTCCAAACCCTGCTCTTCCTCTTCCTGCTCCTACTCCTCCTCCACCTCCGCTCTGCACAATGATGCCAGAGATGGAGCGTCCTCTCCCTACACTACAGTTTACAGCAGGGAGAAGAGCCGTCGACACCGATCCGGTGAGAACTCCTTCTGTGTAACTTGCAGAATAGTGCTTTCACCAAGCCCTAGCACTTGGTTAATGTGGTTTGACAGTTAAAAAGTTTTATATTTGGTGAAAGCAGCTCAGTGCATGAAGCCCTGTAGAGTTAAATGTTGCCCAGTGGGTTTCCATTCTTATCCTGAAAGATCCCTGTCCTGGATATATTGATGTTCTTCCTGCTTCATCTCAGCTGAGGGGTATTTCATAATGCTGGATTTTCCTCAAAGCTGCATGCATTAAAAACAAAACTGTTTGTCCAGAAAAAAATCTCTTGCCTCCGATTACAGCTTCCAAACCTTTGGCTGACTTGGAAATTATTATTTATTTAGGTATTCTTTAATTAACTTAAATATTTTGCTATTCATTCAAAGCTTTTAATTGAAAGCGCCAAAAAATAAAAATGGAAATAAAAGGGTAATTTTACCAGCCATGACACTGTGCAGTGTAGAAATACGAATGATATAATAATAATAATAATAATAATAATAATAATAATAATACATTCTTTAATAGTGGTAGATATAGGAGCAAGTGCTTAATTCAGATTTTTTTCCCTCTGATTTTTTTTTTTGTCAACTCAAATCCATCATTAACGCAGACAAAACCTCTATTTTGAAATTGCCCGCATGTGCACATCCTGTTTAATAACGTCATGCGATTTGAACCTTGTGTGTCATGAAGAACAAACTAGCCAAACGAGTCTTCATCATGGACGTAATTTTCTACTCTCGGCTGATCTTTATTAGAGCTAGACAAAGGTGAACCAGGTCCAGTGCATAGCTTTTAACTGTTTACTGGCTCTAACTTCAGGTCCAGCCTTGCTGTCTTGGTAACACTGAATGGCAAATTCCACTCCGATTCTGAAGGATGCATGTAATGTGTATTTGATCTAGGTCCACATTTGAAATAGCGAAGCACCGATACCACTTTTCCCTTCTGATACTGAAACCTAATCTTTCAGCGTCGGCTGATAACGTGACTCGCATAAGCCCCGATATTTATACAGTGAACATTTAAAAATATTTTATTTCAGTAAAACCTGTCCTGCATCACAAGAAAACATACTCTGCGTTTACTTGTTGGATTGTATTTATTAGATGCTTAAGAAAATACTATTAAAAAAAATAGTTAAGTATCTGTAGTATCTATTTAGTATTTGCTATTTTATATAATTAGACATAAAAACCATGTTTTGCATAAATGCAAAATATCTTTATTCTGCAGAACAGTTAAAAACAGCTGAACAGTTTATAGAGAAATCTGTGGTGTTTACACATCGGCACAGAGCTGAATGTTTCCCATCCAAACATCTTAAGTCATTTGTCTCATGGGTACGTCCTGTTCACTTGGCTGCGTCTGTGAGTTCAGTAAATATCAGTCATTCATGCTGTGATTAGCGACTAACCGACAGAGGCGCAGTGCAGACGGAGCTGTAGCTACAGTCCCAGCTTGCGGGCGGCTGTGCTAAAGGTGAAATCGAGGCTAAATGCTATCATTCCACCAATAGTCCAGTGGTTCCTTCAGCTCTCGCAGTAACATTAGCTCAGTCAGTGGCCGCACAGCGGGAGGCGAGTGATAACTAAAGGAATTAGCTCAGCCGTTCAGGTAAGCAGCTCTAGAAGTGTGTTTTTCTCACCAAATGCTGCTCATCATGCTGATCATTTTTGCTGTTGTGTGTAAGTTTGCACTGCTGATGTTACGTTCTGTCTACAGGAGCACACAAGCATCAGAAATTGCTTCGTGGCATCAGCCGTGTACATCGGTATCCCCATTGCGTCAGTGCCAGTATCATCATAGATACTTATACAGTATTTGGTAGCAGGGCAATGCTAATTTGAAAGTGGCTCATATCTAATTTGAAAAGATCAGATTGTATGTGCAGCTCTGAAATAATCAGAACCTACATCTATCATCTGAGTTTTTATGTGTAATGTTGATAATGGTAAAATATTGGTAAATCTGAGGGGGTAAAAGTTATTTTTAGGTATTATTTTTGCATTTTTAATGTCTTATGTGTACCCCTCTGCAATTAAAGCACTGTTCTCAGACGTCTGGTTCCTGTCACCACTACTGTGAACAGTTCTTACTCTCTAGATTGTTGGGTTTCACATTAAACCACTCAAAGACTGTTTACATCTTATCGATTTAATTATGCAGAAATCAGTGGAATTGTCCTTGAACAACAACAAACTGTATTTGGCCAGTCCAAAATACTTTATTATAGTAAGATAAATGTATGAAGTTGTTTAAAAAGACTTCTTTTAAAGATGTTATGTAAACATTATGTGGCAGGGATTATACACCACAAGGCAACTCGCAATGAATCCTTTCCAATTCTTCAACAATGTATATATCAATCCATTTTATTTTCCCTAAAAATTCAAGTCTTATGTTATGTTTGTGTTGTTAAGCCATTGTGGATCATGTGCAGCTCCTTGTGTTTTAAAGGAGTCTGGTTTATCTTTAGGTCTGCTGCGACTGGTCTTTGAGGCCTGCCTGCATTGCAGCAGGAAAGCTGCTGCCTCTGTAGTTTTGGTGTTTGCCCTGCTAATGCAGAACATTCTGCCGAAGACTGATCAACAGGGCAAAGGTACTATCTTTTTACCTGCCGCCTTGCTGTGTTTTACCCTTACACTCTTTCACTCTGGTGCAATTAATGATTTATTTTGCAATGGTGACCTGCGACCTTCCACTGAAACGTATTTGATACCTGATGGTGCTTCTGACCATCTGCATTCTTTCTCTCTCACTAGGAAAACAGGGTGACCTAAGAATTGTGCTTACGCTGTATAGGACCTAAATAACAACTGATCATCAGTAGCGTTACTGTAATGTCATAAAACTTAAATGGGCAAAGTCACTTTTGGCGTTTTTTTTTTTTTTTTTTTTTTTTTTTTTTTTTTCTTTTTTTCATGGTCTTCTATTGCAAAAAGAAGCAATGACGCCGTTGGTCTCTGGTCCTAGTAATCTCCATGACGATGTGATGTGCACAGTCTGTCCACTCTAATTCACTGGCCGATCCCCCTCCCCAGTAGTTTTTGAAGACTATGTTTTCAATATGGAGTATAGCTGTGTTTACAGTTGAAGACTTGATAGAGGTGGAAGCTAAAACATTGATTTCTGAAGCTTCAATAAAACAAAACAAGGAGAGAAATGATGGAGATTTTAACATTTTTAACATTATTTTGAGGACAGGGTTTTTTTTCTTCAGCTGTCTACATATCGCTGAATGCTTGTAAACAGACATGACTGTTATCAACCTCGATTAAATAGTTTAGTGTTGAGAGAACTTGAATATTCTAAGACAAGAAAATTCCTAAAGAAAGAAGATAATTTGTGAAAAATCTTAATCTTGTCAGATCTGAACTTGGACAGGACGTTTCTGTAATCGTATTGATCGCTGAGATATAGCTGCACACTTGATGCGAATTCGGTCTTTGTCAGCACAGTAGGCTGAGGTTCACACTGCATGCAGATCAACCAGAGAAGAGAGCACTCTTTCACCGCCAACATCAGCGCTTTCTTCATACGTTTATTGAGACTCTCTGCACTCTTATGCTCCTGGCACCAGCAGTTTTTATGATGAAAATGCCTGTCGTGTTGTTGGTTATTTGTATCTGTGTACTAACCTTCATCTCTCTACAGCCATGTTGTGGTCAGTGACCGACTGGTGTGCGAGTTTGTGCAAGAAGGTGGCCAGCTCCTCAGCAGCAGCCCTCACACTACTGACTCGGTCTGCTGGGCTAAGGGCAGCCAACAGTGTCAATGCCAATGGAGGTACTAGTGGTGGCTTGAATACTGCTGTAAGGGGTTCAACTGGTGTTAAAAAAAAAGATATATGTCTTTAAATTGAGTTTAAAAAATATGATTAAGAACAAGGTCTTTTAATTTAATGCATTCTACTTATCTTACCTTAAAATGTAACCTGAAAGCAGTTAAATAACATACTGTAATTATACTGTAAGCTCTTACAGTAGCTAGGTTTCCATCTGTGCATTTTATGCAAACTTGGGCACAACAAATAATAGAAACAGTAAATATCAAATAAAATCACCACATTCACCAAACTGCTTGTGTGCTCACTTGAGGTAGATTTTTTTATTTTTTTTTTCCTCTTGGAAGGAAATGCCATAAACTGATGGAAATGCATTTAGCACATTAAATATTCTGGCTATGGTTGCAAAACATGACAAATTAGCAAATACTAGTCAACTATTAAGATGCATCAAATGTATTTTTATCATCAACGGAACAAAGCATTAAAGTGATATTAAGTGTTTAATGGATAAAGTGCTTGTAGCCGATTAGTGAAAATTCTAGTGATGCTTCATAAAGTGAAACAAAACAGCAACAAGAGGTTTAAAGATTTCTTAGTAGAAGCTGTTTTCAAAACACTGTCAGAACAAAACCATTTTCTCCATTTTTGTTGCTTTTCAGTTTTTGATATAATTAAAAAATTTTGCCCTTTGCATTGTGTGTACATTTTGTTATTAACACACCAAAAGAAATGGCCTTGTTCTGATTCCTTTGACTTGCAGTAAAATTTTCTTTTTTCTTTCTTTCTTCTGTAAAGTTCTCATTTTGGAGAAACAAGGATTTGTTCAAACAGTGAAATGTTTTACAGATGCAAAACTAAATTGCATCACTACATTATTTCATTATATGTTGTTATCTGAACTTAATTTGAAGGCTGGATAGAAACCTGACTACAATGGCGATTTTAAAGCACGTGATCACTTCCACTTAAAGAGGAATCCCACCATTTTTTTTATCTTTAAGACGTCATTTAGACTGATTTAACATGAAATGCTCTGTTTAGAGATCCTTCACTCAGATTTATTTACAGTAGTGGTCATAGGAGCCAGACATCTGAAGAATTTAAAGCCTCTTAAAGCTTTCTCACAGAAAGTAATTACATGAAATGATTATGAATATGCTTTTTAATGAATGAGAATTTGTCTGTTTTCAGATAAGCTCATTACATAAAATGCATTTTTGTTAAATGCATTAATGGTGGACTGGTACTATTTGATGTACCACTCCACCATTAATGCATTTAACAAAAATACTGTCCAAACAATTGTTTAAAGAAATGTTTTCCATTGTTTACCATTCATCAAAATTCAGACCCAAGTACGCTGGAGTTTTTGGCTAGTAAAGTAAATGGCTATATTTGTGCTGTAGACATTGTGACCACTAGTTCCCATCACCACCACTGTGAAGAAATCACAGGAGCAGAAGCTTTAATATTGACTAATTCTGTTGAGCGAACATTGTTTGGGCCTTGGTTACTGCCTCCCTACTTGTTTTTGTTTCACAAAATGCAGATTGATGAGGTTTCTTACACGCGACTAGGTGCAGAATCAACATTGTGTTCTACATTTGTATTTCTAAGAGTCCGAGTCATCTGTTGTGTTCTTTCCTGGCTAAAGTGTCTCCTGTTTTTCATCTGACTGCACTGAAACTGGTCTTCCCACTTGAGGTGTTGGTGTTTGTGGTTTCTGGGGTTTTTCTGACTGTGGTGTGAACCCACATCACTCTCAGAACCTGCTGTGTCACATCCTCTGTTTCCTATTAACCTCACACATTCAGCAGAGCACTTCAGATCTGCCCTCTCTTCTGCAGTTTTTTTGCTTATCTGCTATTCTTTCACTGTGTCCACCACAATTTAACCCTTTCTGCTGCAGCGCTTTGTGGTGTTCTTGCTGAGCTTGACGTATTACACATAACCAAATGGACTCCTCTCCTGTGGGAATTACCTTGGTTACATGCAAATTCTGCCCTTCCCTGTCCACTTCTGCACACCCTGAGCCCTGATCAGATGGATAAGAGGAAGGCAAGCAGAGTGATTTGAGATCTTGTGTTGTCCTGTTTTTCTGCAGGTCACGCTGGTTACTGTGGGACCATGAATGTAAATGAACTGGTGACTCAGAAGGAACATCAGAATCTCAGTGGCCCTCTCTGTAAGTACACCTCTGTACTATAAGAACCTTGCCGTGCAGTGTACTTGGCACAGATATCAGCGATGAGAATCTCTTGCCATGCAGCAGTTTGCTTTTGTATTAAGTGTCCACACATGAAATTTCACATGACCAGTCCAGATCCAGTTCAGTTGTTTGCTGCGATTCAGAATTATTCTTCAATATATTTAATGCACAAATGTTACGTAAGGAACTGCTCTCACTTTAATATAGACAATTGAAATATAAAAGAACTAAATGAGCATACTATATTTAATGCTAATCAATTGTAAAGTTTGCATTGTGAAATCAGTGGATTAAATTGCATTTTACCCCACTAATACGTGTGTGTGTGTGTGTGTGTGTGTGTGTGTGTGTGTGTGTGTGTGTGTGTGTGTGTGTGTGTGTGTATTGGCTTTAGAGGTTAAACAGAGATTATCCATACTATACTGAAAATTATTCTAGAAACTTATGAAGAATTTTTATTGGATTGCATAATTATGAAGCATAAAAAGCATAATTATTTAGTCACTAATCTTAATGTGTCAAACAACCATTAACTTTTCATTGTTGGTGTTAATCTGTCTGTCAGATGTTGACCTGTTTATCAGGTGTTAATCATATTCTTACACACAGCAAACAAAACTAACATTGTTCCCTGAGACTGGACCACAGCCTTCAGTCAGGGGGACTGAGCATTTGTTCACAGCTGCTCTATTCAATCCATTCATGTGGCAGATCAGTTTTAGATGCATTTCAGAATCACAATCCTTTATTGATCCCAGAGGGAATTTGCAGTTATTACAGTTGCAATCATTTATGTATAAGAATAAACACTAATAATTTGCAATACGTACATGAGATTTAAGTTCTTATGAATACAGTAAAGTGGCAGTGACTGATAATAGATTAAACATCTTGTATAAAGCAGATCAAGTTGTTGTTGTTGTTGTTGTTGTTGTTGTTGTTGACGACGTGAACAGTATTATTAGGTATTGAGTATTGCACAGATGAACCACACACTGAGGGAGGGGACATACTGTGGTGCTCTGTGGTCATTTTGGTAGAGTGAGTCTTGCACTGAATGAGCTCCTGTCTCATCACCGTGTCGTAGAGTGGGTGGGAGCCACTGTCCATAATGGCCTGCAGCTTTGACAGCGTCCTCCTCTCCGACACGGCCGTCAGCGAGTCCAGCTCCACACCCGCAGCATCACCGGCCTTGTGGATCAGTCTGTTGAGTCTCAGCCTGCTTCCCCAGCATGCAACAGCATAGAGGACAGCACTCGCCACCACAGACTCGTAGAAGATCCTGAGCGTAGTCCGGCAGATGTTGAAGGACCTCAGGCGTCTCAGAAAATAGAGACGACCTTGACCCTTCCTGTAGAGGGTGTCAGTGTTCTTAGCCCAGTCCAGTTTATTGTCAATATACACACCCAGATATTTGTAATCATCCACAGTGTCCACACTGACCCCGCAGATGGACACAGGGGTCACCGATGCCTTGTCCCTCCTCAGGTCCACCACCAGTTCCTTTGGCTTTGTCACGTTGAGCTGCAGGTGGTTCTGCTCACACCATGCGACAAAGTCCTTCACCGTCGCCCTGGACTCATCCTAATCACCCCTGCTGATACATCCATCTATTGCAGAGTCATCAGAAAACTTCTGAAGGTGGCAAGTCTCTGTGCAGTAGCTGGAGTCCATGGTGTAGAGGGTGAAGAGGAAGGGAGAGGGGACAGTTCCTTGTGGAACTCCAGTGTTGCTGACCACTCTGTCCGACACACAGTGGTGCAGGTGTACATACTGTGGTCTGTCAGTCAGGTAGTCAAAAGTCCAGGACACAAGGGGGGCATCTACCTGCATCACTGTGAGCTTATCGCCCAGAAGACCAGGCCAGACGGTGTTAAATGCACTGGAGAAGTCAAAAAACATGACCCTCACAGAGCTGGCTGGCTTATCCAGGTGAGCATAAACTCGGGTGAGCAGGTAGATGATGGCGTCTTCAACTCCCAGGCGGGGCTGATGGGCAAACTGGAGGGGGGTCCAGAAAAGGCTGGACTATGGGTCGGAGCTGATCCAAGATGTGTGAGATGGACTGTGACAGGAGGGGGACAGGCTATCAGGAGGGGGGGGGTGGTGAGTGGAATGGGCTGCTGAGGACCGGCAGCAGAGGAGTCAGGATTGGGGAGGACAGAGCCTGCAGTGTCAAATCTATTGAACAGATTTAACTTGTTGACCCCGTCCACACTGCCCTCTACTCCTCTGTTGTTGGTGGACCTGAAGCTGGTGATGGCCCTCATTCCACTCCAAACCTCCCTCATGTTGTTCTGCTAGAGTTTCCACTCCAGCTTACTCCTATATTTGTTCTTTGCCTCCATCATAGCGGTCCTCAGTTCCCTCTGGATCGTTCTCACATCCGCTCTGTCTGCAGCTCTGAAGGTCCTCTTCTTGTTGAGGAGAGCTTTGATGTCCTTTGTTACCCACGGCTTGTTGTTTGGTCCTGGTTGGTACAGTGTAGAGCACACAGAAGTTAATGTAGTCCACGCTGGGCAATCTTTAGCCTCAAAGCAATCCTGCAGTGCCTCGTAAGTCTCCTCAGACCATCTGCTTGCTGTCCGCGTGGTCACAGGCTGACTCTTCACCAGTGGCACGTAACAAGGACTGAGAAATTTGTTTCTGAACTAATGATTTGTTTTTTTTTTTTTTTTTCTTTCATCTTGTTTTGTATTGTTTGATCTACAAATGGGTCATTCTCATGAAACAGCCTCAACACATGATTAGAGACTCGCCAGTTGAAAATAATGTTTTCTTTGTAAACCCTAAGAAAAAAAATCCTTGATGGTTGCTTTGGGGTAATGAGCTAAAATCACCAACTACTGTGTAATTTTTAAAAATATGTAGGTGCTAGTAATTAGCTAATTAATTAGTAATTAAGGGTAAAATTCATTATTTACGGATTTATCTGCATTTGGGTGGAGTATTTTCCACTCGGAATGCTATTATATCCTACACCCAGGTGTGGATTGCAGGGCTCTGCTTGTTCTGAGTAGCTTACTTAATGTTGTTTGACGTCTGTCGTGTCCATGGCTTTTGCTAACATTGCCAAAGATCACATGGGCTAAATACAAAGAATTAAACCTGCAGGGGTTTTTCTCTTTGTCGTTCCTTCCCCAAAGGAAATGCTAGTTTCTTTAGTCTGTGTATTTAGTGTGATGTTTGATGTGGTGTCAGACTTGCTTGCTCAAAGATCTGCTCCATTTCCACTTGGGAAAACTTATCATAGCTATGTTCTTTGCAAAACATGCAACATTCATTTATTTTTATTTTTTCTTCATATTCCTCACCATCTGAACAAAGTCTTGAGAATTTTGTGGTTTTTTTAATTTTATTTTAAAATGTTACTAAAATCTGTTTAAAATCAATTAAATCATTTAGCTTTCTTTTGAATTATTAATCAGCTGTCACTATTTAGAAAAAGCATTAGGTTTTATTTTTTTTAGTTGGGCTAAATGAGAGTAACTCAAGTAAAAATGTTGTTGTAGGAGTAGTTGATGTTGTTGTTTATTGTTATTATTGTTATTATTATTATTATTAATAACAATAACAACCAACAACATTATTATTATTATTATTATTATTATTATTATTATTATTATTATTATTATTATTATTAGTTTATTTTCCACATTTTCTGTTTGCTCACTCTTGAATCCAACAGGTGACGACTGCAAAGGGAAGCAGAATCTGAAGACCTGCACGGTCTACACATGGCGGTCTAGGGCCCAGCAGCTCTTAGGGGTTCTGTGGTTCCTTTTCGTTTTCACAGGTTGTGCTCTCTACACATGATGAGTAATGATGGCTCAAGACTTACTGAATGCATTGCATTTACATTAATTGATCTTTACATTAATACATGTGATTGCTACAAAGTTGCATGTTTATTGGTTGCAATCCGTAAAGATAATGTTTTACTCTGCTTTCCCCATTGGTGGTGTCCAGGCAGCGGTCTGCTGAAGGCAGAGCAGAGGCTTCTTTCAGCAGGCTACTTTGTCACGCGGAAGATCCTGTCTTTTCTGTATTTGGCTGCAGTGTCTCCAGGTCATTGTAATGTGATTTTTAGGCTTTTTGAAAAAGCTCTGCATGATATGTGATGTCCAGCAACACGTATTCTCATCTTTGTATTTCAGTCTTACCCTCCCCAACAGCTCTCTGTCTCTTTAAAGGGAATTCCACCAAATTACTTCCAAGATTTCTGCATAATTCATTAGTTTGATGTGAAATGGTTTGTCACTCGTCACAAGCATAGCCATTTTATTTGCTGTTCCACAAGACCGTGTGTCCAAGTTATTATGTGTAGTGTTTTTTATGGTAATTCTGAAAACATTTTCTTCTTTAGGGGCAGTTTTGCATTACAACATCCTGCATGCGTCTCTCCAGCATGAGTGGATTTTAAAAATACATTTTAGCTAAAATGTGTTGGGCATCAGGTTCTGTATTCATAACCATAATTACTTTCTTTTGAGGTAATTTTTAGAAGCATTTGAAGCTTTAGACATCTGGTTCCTATTAATTGCCTCTGTGAATATTTCAAATTCGGTACAAATTCATTTCTTTAGGACAGCGAATTTCACATCAAAGGATTTAATAATGTACACATTTTGAAAAAACCCTGGTGTGGCAAAATGTGTGCAATTTTTGAGACACATGTGTGACTTTATGCATTCAGTTTGCACAGTGCTAACTGGTGGCTATAACCTTCAATTATTTGTTAGTTACATTATCCTTGTAGCTCCAGTGCAAATCTACAAAAGCAAGCATCAGAGCCCAAGCACACCTTAACCATTGTATTTGGAGTAAAACTATCATTTTAAAATGTCTCCTTGTTTGTTGCAGCTATTTCTCTGTACGCTTTATAATGTGCATTCTTTGTCAAAAATCCAAATTATTCCTAGTCATGACAAGTTTATGCTGTTGGCCACCCCTGAGAATGTTTCAGGCTGGGTTGGCTTGACTTGGCAGAGGGCCCACATCTGACTAATGAGATTTATTCCAGCTAACCCGGTTCCTAGAAAGGGGGTGTTGCTTTTTAGTTGCTTAGATAAAGCCACAACCAGGGAATATAGAACAAGGGTGGTATCCCTGGCACTAATGGACTGAGATGTTTTCTTGCCTCAAAATATTTTGACAAACAGTCGGTGCTTTTGAAGAAATGCATTTAAAAGCTATAAATGGATCATTTAAATCGAATCTTCAACTCCTGTTAGTGGCTTTAACTATAATTTGGTTAAAAGTGGTTTGAATGTTTTCGGCAGCATGTTCTTTCCTCACACAGAAGTTGCAGACTCAGGGAAAATCTTAGCTGTTGTAGCTGATTTGGTGGTGCTCTTCTCCCCTCAGTTTGTGTGGTTGAGTGGGTGTGTTTGCATGACTAACATAGTAAAGCAGTTGCAGCTTCCTACTTTTCCCTCAGCTGATTACTCACCCTAATCTCTGTGGCTGCAGTCCCTTTACCTCACTAGGCCATTATCTAATCCACTCTAAGGCCCAATTTGTGTGTGTGTGTGTGTGTGTGTGTGTGTGTATAAAGGCAAGGCAGCTTCGGGGGCATTCTGGTGGCTAGGAACAGCATGGTACCAGTTGGTCACACTCATGTCTCTACTGAACGTCTTTTTCTTGACACGGTGAGTTAATAGAAGGTATGGTAAGGATGCGCTTGCTGCCCAGCTTACACAAAAGATTTATAAAGCACTGGATCCAATAAGATGAGCGTCCAGCCTTATCCACAAGGGATGGTGTGGCTGCAAGCATTTATTCCAAACACCTGATTCTAATTGATTAAGCTCGGTCCTTAACAGCTGATCATTTGTGCTCCTGCTTTGTTGGAATGAAAATCTGCAGCCACACCAGCTGTTGGCAGATTAGATTAGTGATTTCTGCAGTACAGTCACAAATCTAGAGGAAAGAAAGCACACTGTAAAGAATGTGCCTGTGTTAGGGTTCGATCATTGAAAAGGGAAATTTACTAATTCATCAAAGTTTGCATATACCTCTGCCATTTATTTTATAAGCCAAAATTACTGTGATAATGTCTGTCATTGGGCGGCACGGTATCAGGCAAACATAGGAGGCCTTTAGAGACGTTGAACACTTCACAAGGCTGGTTCAGACCACCTAGAATGACTTGGTTAACCATCTTAACCATTTAATTTTTCAGAAATGTCGAACATTTTAAGCCAGTTAAGCAAGCTAATTATGTTTTCCCACTTCTTCTTGCTTCTATTTAAGTTCAAATAGGCATGCATTTTCAGGATTATTCTTAAGTGAGTTTTTCTGCATCACAGGTTTTTCCCTTGTGTATCTTCTCTTCCAGGTGTCTGCCCATACTGCGGAAAATTCTCCTGATTCTTCTTCTTTTTCTGCTGCTCCTCGGTAGGCCTCGTACTTGCTGCTGATAAAAGCTCTCCCTTTGATATTTGTGAAAGTCTGTCCTGACTTGTTCTCTTTTGTGTAGCTCTTTGGTACTGGGGTCTTTCCAGCTTGTGGGCCATTTTGCCTGTAGCAAACAAGACGATGAGAGCGACCAACTCTTTGCTTAGCTTCCCCTCAGCACAGACACCCATGGATAAAGGCAGCGAGAGTCAACCTGGCAGTGGGCCGTCATACACACACCATGAGGTACATAAATAACACATTTATGTTAGCTTCCGGGTGTGGAAAATATGGTCAAAAAAGTTTCACGATTATTTACCCTTGTTGGGGGGAGGGGGGGGGGCACTCTCTACCTAGCCAAGATATCAGATCATGCTCCCAAGTTGAGAAGGTACAGGCTAACGCAAGCTTCCTCTGAGGCACGTTGTTTGAGCATTTTGCGTGCTCTGCATCATTTCTCTTAAGTTAAACAGAACCAGGCATTTTCTTGGACTGCCAGGACCATCTGAATTCAGACTTGTGGTCTCCCAACTTTAAGTTAAGCTTTAGATTAGCTGTGCTGTGTGGGAGCTCTGTTGAACTCTGATTAAATTAAACATGCATTGTACTCAACTGTATAATGACGTAATTTATCATGATAATGATAAGATTTCGTCATATCGCCCACCTCTGCCCTGTAGAAATTTCAAACAGCATAGAGTAAAACGGCCTCTCTGCTTTCAGCAGGACATGACCTTGGCAGCTGCGGCATACTCTGAGAGGCTGACCCAAATAGAGCAGAGTCTGACGCAGCTGTGGGAGCGGGTGGTGGCATCTGGCAGCAGGCAGGAGCAGCGGCATGAGGAAGTGCTCAGCCTCTACACTTCTATAAGAGATCAGCTGCACACACACACAGACAGAGAGAGCATGGGCCAGTGGGTAAGCACACTAATGGAGCAGAGAGTCAGCCTGCTGAGAAAACAGCTGGAGAAGGAGAAGCAGCAGTCGCAGCAGGTGAGGGGGCACAGGAAGTGATGCAGTATTCAAGACAGTAAAGCTGGAGAGTGACTGACTGACTGACTGCAGAGCTCTCTCTCCCCCCCCAACCCCGACCCCCGCCCCCCTTCTCTGATTTTGTTTCCCTCCAGCATCAGGAAGAGTTTGAACAAGAGAGTCAAACTCAGAAGTCCCGGTTAGCCGAGGTTGAGACTCTTCTTAAGAACTTAGCACTTAAAACGGAGGTACTGCAGTGCACTTGCATTTGCCTTACTGTTGTTTATGCACCTTCAGCGTGTACACTAGGGGTAGGCATATTTGCTGTTTGCATTTAGATGAATACCATTTGAATTATCCTTGTAAGAAAATATTTTATTATAAATAATAATCAGAAACCTCCTGAAAAATACAGAAGGTGTAATACTCATTGCATTTAGATGCACCAATATGGAATTTCTTGGACAATATGATAATTGACAATTAACAATCCATATTGTGGCCAATACAGATATCATAAACTCATGTTATGTATGAAGTAATTAAATTTTTTTAAAGTTAGAAGTTGGTATTTTACATTTATTTTCTTAGCTACAGCTATTTACAACAGTAAATGCTCAAAAATAAGAATTTCTAGTAATAAAGAGACACACAGAATTAACTAATCAACTAAAAATGTTGGCTATAAAAATCTTATATATGCTGCTAAAGGTTGCACACTAAAGGAACGCTCTATAGAGGACTGAACATACGTGGGGGGGATGTTTACGGGAATAGCCCCTGCAAGGTAATTTGTTTGGGTAAACGGGCTAATAGACTTAGCTGAACACTGCATATGTGTACCTGCTTCTAACTGTCCTTTTTTTTTTAAATGCGACATGCTTAATTTATTTTCTGAATTTGAAGGAATTACAGAGAAGACAAGATTCTGAGGTGCCGTCCTCGGTCAGGTCAGTCAGTCGGTACAGTTTACAGTTTAAAGTGTGTGGGTTTTGCATCTGTAGTAAATGTTAATAGTACAGAAAAGCTTCTGTTCACCACCTGAACATGTTTCTCCTCAGTGGGGACGTGGAGGATGCCTCCCGTTTGACTCTACTGGCAGAGGTACGCAGGCTGGAGGAGACATTGGAAAGCATCAGGACTGACCTGCAGGGGGTGATGGGTTGTAAGGGCAGATGTGAACAGCTGGACTCCCTCCATGACACAGTGAGTAAAATACTTGTTGCTATTAAAACCACCTGCTTGCTTTACCATATAGTTTAACTTTGTTTTAGCATTTAAATGGATCTTTCTGTGCGGTCTAGCAGCAGTGATCAACAATACACCTTTTTCTTTACACTACTCTTGAAACTGAAGTTAAGAATTGCTTGTCATTATAATATTTTTTCGATAATTACTGAAATATTGGCCGCTTTAGATAGAAGGCGTTCAGGGTGTTTAACATCATTCTTAATCTTATTCATCTGTGTCATTTTCATGCAGCTGCCATATTGGCTCTTCTGCTGCGCCTCAGTGAGGGCACGGATGGGGAGTTAAAAGTGACTACCAATACTGAAAGAAACAAAAATAATTGGTCTTGATTCGTAGATGGTTCCAATTAATTAATGGTTTAGAGGCGTAAACACACATACTGATTTTAAAATACTTTTAAAGGACTCTCCATGCTACACTCATCTAACTTTTTACATCTCTATGGATTCGAAGATTTGATAAAAACCTTAATGTAGTCTTTACAGACTCATTTGTTGTATTTAGTACAGACTATGTCCCAGAGCTCTGCGAAAGCCTGAATATTATTAAATGTAGCTATAGATGCTGCAGCTGTAGCGCTGGATTGACTCTTTGTATGGATTTAAAAGAGGAGAAAAAAAAAACTGAGCTGATAAAAGAATGTGGAATTGGCTATTAATAAAATATTAGTGTTACTTTATTATCCAACATTAGGTCTGAACTGTGTGGACAGACTGTAGGATGGCGATTGTGTTGAGTAGTTTGACCAGTTTACACAGCTTTTAGACAGTTGGGGTTAGAGAGATTATTGATATCACTACTTAAACATTCTCATGTCAGTTGGCTTATACAGCAAAACAGTAAACATTTCACTTCTGTATTCTGACAGCTGTTTACACATTAATTTGTAAAAAACACAGGGATGTGCGCAGATATTGGAGTACTTGGATAACCGTTCCAGGTGCCGTTGTTCAAATATTGAAAGCACTGTATTGTCAGTATGTGTGTATGCCCATGTTTGTGCTGCATCATGTAAAGAAAATATACATGCCAACAGTTCAGTTAAAAAGCTGTGAAGTTTAATAAGCTGAAAAAATGAGTTTTGCTTGTGTCCAAATAAGAGATTTCTCTGTTCTCGGTTTCCCCTTTTTTGCAGCCTGAAATTGCTTGACATCATATTATAATTATTTTATACTCAAGTCTGCAATAGAACGGGTTTTGTATAATTGAAAACAGGTGTTCTAGGAGTATTTATCTTTTTTTTTTTTTGTTACATTGGTAAAAATTTGAGTTTAGGCAGAAAAAGCCATCTTAATGGACACCAGCACCAGTTACTGAAGGGCTCTCAGCACTGGTGGAATGGTCATTTCTACTGTTTTTCACCTTCTACTGTGCAGGTGTCTGAGCAGGTCAGGCTAGAGCTGCGGTCACTGCTGTATGGCCGCGAGCAGCCAGAGGGAGCAGAGCTGCCAGATTCTGTGCTGCAGTGGCTGTCTACTCGGTTTGTGAGCAACTCAGACCTGCAGGCCTCACTTATTTCCTTGGAGAGGAGCATTCTGCATAATGTGTCCATTCAGCTAGAGCAGATGCAACAGAAGCCCTCTGCAGAGACGGTCACTTCGGCTGTCCGAAAAACCACTGACGAAGCAGGCTTATCTGAAGAGGTAAAAGAAGTTGAAGAAAGTAAAGATACTAATATTCCATTGTCTCCTAATAACTATTGAGCACTCACAATTTTTTTTTTTTCTTGCCAGAATGTGCAGCTTATTGTAAAGAATGCACTGAAGCTCTATTCCCAGGACCGCATTGGCCTTGTGGATTATGCTCTGGAGTCTGGAGGTACAAGAGGCACATATAGGATTGTTTGAAAGCATCCCTGTCTGGGCAAAGTATATTTGATTTTGGTGAATTATCATTGGTGAATGATGGTCTTTCACTGATGTCCATCATGGTTGCCTCATGTTTTTAGGTGTGTATGAAATCAGTGCATTTCTGGCTGTGTGTCGTTTGGTAAGGGATCATGGATAAATTGTGGACATTTGTAATGTTCTGGGACAGAAATCTGTAGCAGAAGTGTTTTTTTGGCCATCAGAACAACCCACAGCACAGAAAGCAGGAACCGTATTTGTTGTCGTGCCATTGCTCCTCTTCAAAGGGCACGCATCATGAAAACCTCCCTTTTTTGAAGTAAAATATAAACATTGTCCAAGTTTCAGAATGTAATCTGCACTACCTAATACATGGAAAATATGCTGCAAAAATACCTCATTTTGAATCTGTGATGTCACAAGACACAGTTAGTTTACATCTCAAATCAAATCAAATCACATCTGACCGCCTCTTCAGCCTGCAGCAGTTTAGCTCTGTCCATTCATGCTGACCTTTTAGGAAGTGTTTCCACTCCCAGTGCTTTTTAAAGGAGGCGCAATACAGGACAGCCAATCGGAACAGAGCTCATTTGTCTTCTGTCACTCTTAAAGGCACAGTAACAAAACCGTCTGTTTAATTCTGAGGGATATGGAGAAGATGGAAAATGGGAATGTAAAAATGATTTGACCACTTTTGGTCTGTAAAACCACACACATGTTTTAAGTGGACAGTGGATAATGGGTTCCATAAAGGAGAATTTCAGATTTTCCAAGAAAAATGTGTTGATGTGAAATAGTTCTTTATTACGGTGGTGGTGATTGTAGGACTGCAACTAACGCTTGTTTTGGTATTCGACTGATGTCTAATCTCTCTTAGCAAGCACAGACCATGTTTTCTGATGGGTAAACTAACAAACATTACGATACTAACATTAGCCCTGATTCACGCGTGGCATGAGTGACGCGCAGCGCGAGCGCGACAGCTGGAACACTCTGGCCTTTCGTTCATACAGCGTTTGTGCTGCAGAGCAGCGACAAAGATTTACAGACATTCCTGTTTCCAGACAGATAAATGGTCAAAATGGTCAAACGCCGGGTCTATTCGCTAAACCCCGTTTTGCTTCAGTGCGGCGGATCTGCAGCTTTGCACGCGCCTGTGTGAAAAATGAAAATCAACACTTCACACGTTGCTCCCACCACACAGACACAGTATGGGTGAAGTCATGTGACATTGTGACATCACGACTCCAGGGTGCTTGGGTTTCAGATGCTCATACGTCACCTTAGCTATTCACTATCAAAATGACGACCTGTGAAACTTCATAATATCTTCTGAATTTTTATATGTTGGTAATAATAAAATGGTGGCAAAAGTTTTATTTGAAGACTTTTGCCTCACAGCACCCAACATGGTACCTTTCTGCAGTGAACCAATTTTAAAAAATAGAATTTGGTCTAAAAGCTTATTCGGCGCTGTTTTAAACCAGTGTCTTAGGCATCAAGAGACATATTTCTAATTGTCTCATGTAAGAACTTGTGTGAGGTAGATTTTGAGATGGATGGATGGTTTAATGGCCAATCCCAGTTAGGGGCGCAATGATTATTCGACTTGGTCGACTAAAATCGACAACCAAATTATTTGGCAACCATTTTAGTAGTCGATTAGTTGGTGGCGTGATTACGCGTCTTTCTCACACTCACTAGGAACGTTTTGACGTTACCGCTTACTGGAGACTTCCAACAGCGCGATGGCGGCCTCAAGAACAAAATCTTCAACAGTGTGGAGCTAAACTTGGGATAAAAGGTTGTCAGTTGTGCTGTTTGAAAACCGACCTTAACTGGCAAGAGAGCACATCCTCAGTGGTGGAGCATCTGAAGAGGAAACCCGTTGGCTCACAAGCGAGGGGAACCAAACATTCGCAGAGAACCTAAAACTGTTTGGAGACACTCCTCGCCTGGTGATGGCACAACTTCTGTAGTTCACACACTACACTGAGTGTAGTTCTGATGGTATATGTGCTATACTAGTCAGCTAGTTTGGGATGCTGCGTTCAGTTTACGGAGGAAGTTCCCTGTAAACGCACAAGGTAGCTGGACAAAGGGCTACTGCTGAATTTCAATTTTACAAAATCATTCAAATTTCTCTGTCCAAGTTTGACACAAACATTCGCCACTTCCCATCTGCTCCATCAGAGGGGAGCGAGACTCGCAGGACAGGAGCTGATTTTCCTCCCTTTCAATCAAGACCAGTGCTTGTAGGATTTAGTTTCAGCAGAGTTTAGACAGACAGCAGAACGCACAGAACATTTAAAAATGGAACACTTAAACTTAGACTTAAACTTTTTTGTAATTACTTGGTTAAAAAGGAAAATGATAGTTTTGTGTTTTATTGCTGCTACATTGCACATGGTTATAAATTTTGACACAAATACATTGGAGTTTCGTTCCTTTTATCTTTTGTGTTAGCAGGAAAGTTCATTAAAACAGCGATTGGTGTTCCTCTTCGTTGTCTTCATTGTTTGTTAGCAGATGCACAAAACAACCTCAAGCAAAATGTAAAAGCTAATAGCTACAGAAGTTATTTGGTAGTGTAGTGATTCGTTTAAAATGAAGAATCGTTTAATCGTTTCAGTAATCCATAGATTATCAATTTGGTCGTTCGTTGCAGCGCTAATCCCAGTCCAGGCATGTGTTCAAATTGATAAGGTCCTCATGTGCTGGGTCAGGACATCTAAATGTGCAGTTCACAGGGGTCCCCATGACTAGGACTAGGAACCCCTGCAGTAAAAGCCTCGGACATCTGGTTTGCATCACTGCTGCTGTAAACTATTCTGAATCGGTCACTTTCTCTAGAATGGCGCGTTCACATAAAATCATTCTGAATGACTTTTCAAAATTTCTGGATAAGTAAACCATCACAATTTAAATTCTGTATCTGTAAATATCAGGGAACCAAAACAAGAGAAATGCATACATGAAATTCTTAATAGAAACTTTTTTGAAACATTTTTTGTTTAATTATGTAAAGCTTTTTATCACATTGGCTATTTGCTGGAATTTTCACGCACCTTTTAAAAGTACATTTTCATTTCACTGCTTGCAAATTGCACAAGTCGGTGAAAATGTTATTTACAGGACATGAAAGTCTTCAGTTTGTAGTAACCTGGGTTTACTCATTCTTTTATCACTGTCTGTAGGTGGCAGTGTCTTGAGCACACGCTGTTCCGAGACGTACGAGACCAAGACTGCCCTGATGAGTCTGTTTGGTCTGCCACTCTGGTACTTCTCCCAGTCTCCTCGTGTAGTCATACAGGTATGCTAAATTTTAAATAAGGTTGCTGGAAACTTGCAATAACGTCCACACAGCCTCTTATAACATCTTCTTCTCTTTCTCTCATTAGCCGGATGTACATCCTGGTAACTGTTGGGCATTTAGAGGTTCTCATGGATATTTGGTGATCCGTCTGTCCATGAAGATCATCCCTACGGCTTTTTCTCTGGAGCACATCCCCAAAACCCTTTCCCCTACCGGCAACATCAGCAGTGCGCCACGCAATTTCACCGTCTATGTAAGACTTGCTATTGAATATGGATAGAAAATTCCACCATGGCTTATCTACTAGCTACGTTGTTGCTGTTTCAAAGGGTTGGTAATTTTGTTTTTGTTGAACGGTCTGAGCTGTAAAAATAAATAAATACATAAAGGTGGTGGAGGAGGTGGTGGAGGTGGGTGGTGGTGGAGGTGGTGGTGGTGGAGGTGAATCTGACGTTTTCAATTCCGTTTTTGGGCCACTTTCATAAGTGAAGGAAATCTGATGTAGTGATGCAGCGTGGGAATCCATGTGACTTGTACAACAACCCAACTCAGTCTTCATAATTTTGTGATGTCACCAAAATGCCTTTGCATTTGCTTTAGGCTTTGATTTAGTTTTGGAGGGCATGGAAGATTAAAATGCATGATGAAAACAAATAAATAAGCACAAATTTTCTTTGTTTTATTCTGTACATATTTTTCAGCATGGAGGTTTTAGTGTATATTCTCCTACTTGAAACTAACAGTTGACGTTTCATGTTAAGTATATTTCTCTCGAGGAATGACGGAGAACAGCTGTGTTTGTTCTCCACATTGTGTGGAGAGTTGATCTGCACATGTGGAGGAGGAGTTCAGGACTGAGCTTTTTAGACAAATGTCAGATATAGGAAACCTTTAGAAGATGAAGTGAACAAGCAAGCCAGAAAATTGGATTTGGATCACTTACCGGAGTGGTCATGGTCATTGTCATTGTCCATTCAGAAGCTTGTCATTTTTATTTCTTTTTGATGGCAGCAGCTTCCTGATATAGACCAACATTTGAGTGAAGGTGCTGTCCTCATAAACAGCAGCATGGGTAAAACGCTTCTCAATCTAATTGATGAGGTATTGAAATGTGACTGATTTTCTCTCTCTACTATGTAACTAAAGGGTCTGGATGATGAACAGCAGGAAGAGGGACAGGTTCTTGGGCGATACGTCTACCAGGAGGACGGAGAACCTCTTCAAACCTATCCAGTCAAGGTGAGGGAGATTTTGGGGGCTTGTATAGTTTGAATCAGGTGAAAGCCTGGTTATGCCTCTGTAATGTCTTCGAGAGATTATTTATGAATCATTTCTGTGTCTAATAATAATAATAATAATAATATTAATACAGATAATGTTCAGAAAACTCTACATTCTACGTACACCTGGACACAGAAATCTGTTTTGCATAAATGCTGCTTTTTCCTGTGTGACATGCAAATTCAAATCATCTAAGAACATGCCAGCACTTTTATTCCATGCAGTTATTCATTGTATGAGATTGGAAGGTTGGCTGGTGTGTTTTCGTTGAATTTGTACTTGACTTTCATCTTCAGATGATTAGAATGATTCTAATAATTTTGATTTCACAAATTATGCAAATAATGCTGTATTTCTATCAGCTCTGTGCAATATATATATATATATATATATATATATATATATATATATATATATATATATATATATATATATATATATATATATATAAAAACTACATTCCGTTTATTTATGTATTTCTTTGGCAAATTATCGGATTTTATTGAGTTGATGCCCCTCAGGTGAGTTTATAAACCCTTATGAGTTTGTTTGGAGGATTTTTTTTTTTTTCTTCTTCAAATTCAAGCAACCTCTGTGCTAAGGCATGATTTTCTTAAAACTTGCAGACTGGCTTTGTGTTCTGTTCAGTCTCTGTTCTGTACGGTTTGTAATATTTCACCCTTTTTAGGAAAACGGCACAAATGCCTACCAGATCATCGAACTCAGAGTGCTGAGTAACTGGGGTCACCCAGAGTACACTTGCCTCTATCGTTTCCGAGTGCATGGCAAACCGACACAGCAGTGATCATACCCTGAACTGGATCAAGACTTCAGAGGAGACACTGTGCCATCCATCCATCCATCCATCCATCTGTTCCAACCCTGGGGCGGAATAAACATGACTGCTTGCTAACCCTTTTTTTATATCTGCACTTTGTACTCCTTTGTCCCTCAAACAAGACAGTACATCTCTATCTTGGACTATGGTTATGCTCCTCTTCATTCTGCTGACGTGAGGCCCCTGGTGGCCAAACTTGGACTGGTCTGAATTGCACTCAAAACACCCACTAAGTCAAACCTAAATAAAATGAACTATAATGTATTTTAAACTACACCTTGTAAATGTTGTTAATAGTTTGTCTGCTTTAAGCATGGCTGATAATTTGCCTTCTGCCCTATTTCTGCGTAGCGTAATGAGTTTCAAGTGCTCAGCAAAACAAGGCTGTTTAATCACTATTTATTTTTTATGTATTTGAGTTGAAGAAAACTTTGTATTGTGTATTTTGTAAATACTTTTCAGATTATTTTACCAAGGGACCACAGGTTGGCTTTTGCAGCGAAGCTATATTTTGGTTGTGTGGAATGTTCAAATAAAGTCATTTTTTTACAAGGTTTGTCTGAAATGGATCAATTGAGGTGTACGTGTCTTGTCAGAAGCTGATGACCGTTAAACACGCAGCTACTGTTTTGACTACCTTTTAGGAATCTTCCCCTAGAGCAGTGGTTCCTAACCAGTGACCGTGTGTGTATAAACTGGTGTATATATATTCCAGCATTTTTCTGTGGGGACCAGCTGAGGTCATTCGTTTCACTTCCTGATTGGCTTCTTATACAGTGGTCAGCGGGAAGATGTGAGGCTGCACAGACACCTTGATGATAAATCTCCAGCGTGCAGTTCAAGTTACTGTATTGTGATCGTATGAAAGGGAACCTAAATCATCCTATCCGTGACATAATTACTACCTCTTATTATTATTATTATTATTATTATTATTATTATTATTATTATTGGCTTTGTGTTCAATACCTTGTACAATTGGAGAACAAAGCATAGCAAAAGGAAGACAAAGTGAAAACAGACTCAACTAAAAATGTAAGTAATGCATTATAAAATAATGATAATAGTAAGACGTGCCTTTATTTTTGGACTAAAGACAGCTTGAAATGAACGGACGTGAACAGAGAGCTTCTCTCAAATGGTCTTCAGCCTGGGCGGCTTCTTTCAGGAGGCACATGCTGGAAGGCAAAAGCTGCAGACCTGTTCCCAACAGTGGTTCTAGTGGTTCTAACCCTAACCCTGACCTGCACATCTGCTCCTAAAAAAAAAAAACCCAACCAAAAACACCCTGATGGAACTCATGTAGTCAACAAGCCCTACTGAATTCAACTGGGTATTGTAGTGGAGGCTTATGATTAATGAATTGCAAGGTCAAGATTTGATTAGAACTTTTAGCAAACGAAAGTAGCAGGTCCTTGTCCTGTGCTGTCAGGGTTAAGAATCCAGATGAATGAGCCGACTCTCTTGTTTGCAACATTTTCAACCTTTTGATTACTCATTCTGGGAGGAACACGCCCGACCCAAATGCGCAACTGAACCAGTAAATGTCGAATACTGCGGGTTCACAGCTCCATGAGTCCGTGTCCGATTAAAGTATCGACCATGTGAAGAATTCACTTCACCTGCCTACACAGTGGTGGTGATGGGAAGCAGACAGCTGAAGCGTTCGGTGTCACTATGAACTCTCACACAGTTGTTGCATGAACAGGGTTATGAATATGCTGCGTGACGTCTGAGACATTGTTTGTTTTACGGTAGTGTGAAAAGAGTTTGACCTAAAAGTGTGTAAACTCAGCTGCGTTCACTGGTCGGTTTGGATAGTAATGAAAATGTTTGGCTCCTGGTTCTTACCAACACGACTAAAGAAATTTTTTACAAAGTCTTTTTCTCTGCAAGAGACCATTTCACATTAAACCACAATATCAATATACAGTGCCTGACCAAAAAAAGCTACACACACTAATATTTCGCTGGACCGCCATTAGCTTTGATTACGGCACACATTCGCTGTGGCATCATTTCCACAAGCTTCTGCAATGTCACAACATTTATTTCTGTTCAGAGTTGCATTCATCCCCCCCCCCCCCGCCCCCCCAAGAGCTCGTATTGATGATGGGAGATCTGGACCACCGTCTTCTCCAGCACATCCCAAAGATTCTCAGTGGGGTTCAGGTCTGGACTCTGGTGGCCAATCCATGTGTGAAAATGATGTCTCCTGCTCCCTGAACCACTCTTTCACAGTTTGGGCCCGATGAATCCTGGCATTGTCAATATTGGAATATGGAATGGTCAATATTGGAATATGCCCGTGCCATCAGATCAGGGAAGAAATCCATTGATGGAATAACCTGGTCGTTCAGGATATTCAGGTAGTCAGCTGACCTCATTCTCTGGGCACATCAACGTTGCTGAACCCGGACCTGACCAACTGCAGCAACCCCAGATCACAGCACTGCCCCCACAGACTTGTACGGTAGGCACTAGGCATGATGGGTGCATGATCTGGACTCATCAGTCCACATGACCTTCTTCCAGAGTCCAGTCTTTAGGCTCCCTAGCAAGTTGAAGCCGGTTAGCCTCACCGATAAGTGGTTTTCTTAAGGCTACACAGCTTTCAGGGACGCTCCCTTTATACCCAATCATGACACTCACCTGTTTCCAATTAACCTGTTCACCTGTGGAATGTTCCAAACAGGTGTTTTTTGAGCATTCCTCAACTTTCCCAGTCTGTTGTCACCCCTGTCCCAAATTCTTTGGAACGTGTTGCAGGCATCAAATTCAAAATGAGTGAATATTTACATAAAACAATAAAGTTTATCCATTTGAACATTAAATATCTCGTCTTTATAGTGTATTCAATTGAATATCGGTTGAAAAGGATTTGCAAATCATCGAATTCTGTTTTTATTTATATTTTACACAGCGTCCCAACTTCACTGGAATTGGGGTTGTACTATCCAAAACCATCTGTGAGCCTTCAGGTGTCTTCTGAGATTTTATTTGTAAAAGCTTGATAGTATAAAAATTATACAACCGAAAAATAAGTTTTCTTTAGGGACTAATTTGCCTCAAAACACCCTGCAGGTACCCCTCCACCCTGAATAGATACACAGATATACCTAAAATGTTTTCTTTCTCAATCTTTCTCTGAAAACTATATTAAAACAATGCATCAGACATCAGGCAGCAAATTCAGAACCATTTTAATATAAAACCTTTCTGTGATGGAGGTTTTAAAGACATTAAATGCTTTGGGTGCTTCAAACCAGCCATTAGGGGTGTACTTTGTGTACTTCTGGCGCCGATCCCAAGCCCGGATAAATGGTGAGGGTTGCATCAGGAAGGGCATCCGGTGTAAAACTTGTGCCAAAACTATCATGCGGATCACAAATATGATAACTGAGTAACTGAGTAAATGTAATTACTTACTGTACTTTAGTATTTTTGGTGTATCTGTACTGAAGTTTCTCCGTTCTGGGCGTCTTTCTCCTTTCACTCCACTACATTTCAGAGTCTAATATCCGACTTTTTCCTCCTACATTTTGAGAAATCTGTCGTTCCTTTTGGTTTCTGTGTGTATAAAAACGTAACATGTCAAAACGAAAGAAGCGCAAAGCCAGAGCACCAATCAGGGCCCAGCGGTCACTTTGTTCTGAGCTGGTTTTGACCTGTTGGTCATACCGACCCAGTGCAGCACGCGGTTCAACGTCAGCGCAGCAGCGTAAAACTTTGGGAGAGTCTGTTCAACATAAATGATGAACTAACCTAACTTTGTGTAAATAGAGCTCAATATAGAAATATGTCCACATATGCAGTCGAGACTGACGCGGCTTTTTTCTGAATTTCTACAAACACCATTTCATTTTATAGTAAATGAGTTTGGGCTGGTTTATGTTTATGAACAGACGCCTACAGATCAACATAGTAAAGGAGCTCATCTGTGATCCTGAGTTTAAAGCCAGTTTTTATTCAACTTAAACTTGGAACTAAGTTGTAAATAAATCTGAAACTGAAACTTTGCTTGTGTGTAAAAAGTGATTTCAGAGCCACTCGGTTCTCCCTGATGGAAACTGTTTACCTTCAGTGTTTTGTGCTTCTGATCATTTTAATAGACGTCAGCGTCACTAATTAATGACCTTCTATTAAAAGACTAGTTTACCAAGAGAGACGCTGGAGGACTTTCACCTGAAATGAGTTCATGAAGCCAGTCTGGTTATAAAAATGATAACAGGACATCAGAGCCAGAATTCCTCTTTTAGTACTTTTACTTTATACTTAAGTACATTTGAAGGGAAATACTTTAGTACTTTTACTCAAGTGGAGGTCTAAAGGGAGGAACTTCTACTTTTACTGGAGGAATATTTTACCTTGGGGGTCTCGACTTTAACTCAGGTACAGGGTTTGTGTACTTCGTCCACCCCTGGTCCTTGAGGTGTAAACAAAGTTGACTTGAAGTGGTTAATTGTAGAGAAACTTAGACAATTCTGACTCAGCAGGTTTCACTAAAACGAAGCATTTCACATCAAACTACTCTGAATTACTTTGCACCATCTCCA